>NC_079217.1:58719643-58754643 GCF_029633865.1 Lampris incognitus
GTTAGCGTGTGTTAGTGTGTGTTAGCATGTGTTAGTGTGTGTTAGCGTGTGTTAGCGTATGTTAGTGTGTGTTAGCGTGTGTTAGTGTGTGTTAGGGTGTGTTAGTGTGTGTGTTAGCGTGTGTTAGGGTGTGTTAGTGTGTGTGTTAGTGTGTGTTAGTGTGTGTTAGCGTGTGTTAGCGTGTGTTAGTGTGTGTTAGCGTGTGTTAGTGTGTGTTAGCGTGTGTTAGTGTGTGTTAGTGTGTGTTAGGGTGTGCTAGTGTGTGTGTTAGCGTGTATTAGCGTGTGTTAGTGTGTGTTAGCGTGTGTTAGTGTGTGTTAGTGTGTGTTAGCGTGTGTTAGCGTGTGTTAGTTGAGGACTCACAGTCTCTTCCCCTCAGTTCCCCCCCCCACCCCACCCCTTTTTCTCCCCAATTGTACCCGGCCAATTACCCCACTCTTCCGAGCCGTCCCAGCCGCTGCTCCCCCCCCCCCCCTGCTGAATCCGGGGAGGGCTGCAGACTACCACATGCCTCCTCCCATACATGTGGAGTCGCCAGCCGCTTCTTTTCACCTGACAGTGAGGAGTTTCACCAGGGGGCCGTAGCACGCGCGAGGCTCATGCTGCTCAAGTCAAGTCAAGTCAAGTTAATTTCCTTTGTATAGCCCAATATCACACATTTCATAAATTAAATATTTGCCTTAAGGGCTTTACAGGGTCCATAAAGGGACTTTACGGACTATAAAAACAAGAGTTCTGAACAACAGGGAAATAAAAACTGACACCTGCAATAACACAATGATAACGGCCATTCTAGTTATTCCTCCCAGGTTGTTATGGAAGGTATTACCTCTAAGCTTTTGTCTCCTGGACAGAGTCTGACCTCTTGTGACTTGACCTTCAGCTCCTGACTGATGGTACCACTTACACTGTTCTTCAGAAGGCACTCCCGGAGCTCTAAACCCCCCCCCCTCCGTACAGGCGCCTCGAGCGACCAGGACACATACCCACATCCGGCCTCCCATCCACAGACACGGCCAATTTGTGTCGAATCCCCGGAAGTAACACGGGATTCGAACCAACGATCCCGTGTTGGTAGGCAATGGACCGCTACGCCACCCAGACACCCTCTTCTCCTCAGGTCTAACATGCTCAGGAGTGTTGCTAGCGTTGGATGGCCACAGTGGATGCACCAACCCTCTGAAACGGTGTAATGGGTGAATTCTGCTCACTCTCTGTGACCCAGGACAGAAAAGATTTTTCAATACCGATCTCGAGTCAAGTGTTTGGCATCATTTAGTTGTGTACCCAGTATATGATAGGGAGAGAGAGAGAGAGAGAGAGAGAGAGAGAGAGAGAGAGAGAGAGAGAGAGAGAGAGAGAGAGAGAGAGAGATGGTGGGAAGGAGACACAGAAATAGATAGTTATTGGCTGCTGCGATGCTATTGAAGGAAATTGTTTTGTCAGCTTGCACATTTGACAAGAAAAGACCTCTCCTTCTTTGAAACGAGGGGCTGTCTGAAACAAAACACAAGGTATGATTTTCTTCAACACTGAGAAGGTTACAACACAAGCCAGAACGACCGAGGCAGTCATTCTGACCGTTTTTGATTTTCAATAACTTTGTGGGGGGGGGGGGAGATACAGACCTGCTGCTCCCTGAATGCATATATTTGCATTAAATGAGTTTTGGATCAATTGCACAACAAAACGTCGATAAGATATACCTAAAACGACGACGAGCGGTCAAAGTGACCGCTCGTAATTTGCGCGTCATCGTGCGCGTCATGTCACTATTTATGACGTGTTGATCGCGTCATTTCCTTCGCCACATGCAGCTCTATTTTATATACGTTTCACGTTTTATAGCCCTTGCTAAGTTTGCTAGATTAGCAAGATGTGTTGTCCGTTTGGTTTTTCAGGTGTTATTTCCAACATGTCCGGTTACAGCCGCCGTTTCAGACGCACCGTGCCATAAAGGCATGCAGATACCCTTCACGCCAAGGAATAATCAACATATGACACAATAATATGAATGATACGGCACAACTGTTTCACACGTGCCATTTGAAGAGGCACTCTATACCTAATCTGATTAAATTAATCTATTTTAGTATCGTAACAGGATACTTGAACCCAACACATTTAGGACAGCGTGTTCAGTATTAAAGCATTTTTCATAATATTCTGCCAAGCTCTGCTTATTACAGTTTATATATTTCCAGTGAAGCCTGGTTAGACCTAATTAGACCTCATTAAACCCCAAGTTATGCAGTTTCTCCGCCATTACAGTGCTCAAACATGCTTTTAATATTGGTGTGGTTTGCCTGGTCATTTAGGGCAGTGGTTCTCAACCTTTTTGGGGTCCTGGACCCCCTGCGTATTTTTGATCTACCCTGAGGACCCCTCCACCTGATCTTGGGGGAGGGGGGTTGCAATTTGATAGAAACATTAGAAACTGCATTTTAAATTGCATTATAGCATTTATTCACTCTTTGGGGCAAAAATAAGAGCTTTCAGTTGTAACTTAGATATAGTTAACAAAACAGAATTCTTATGCAGTAACTTTCACATATATGTAACAAAACAGAATATGTATTCAGTAACTTTCAGATATATGTAACAACAGAATTTTTATGCAGTAACTTTTAACAATGCAAACGGGAGCGAGATCTCTTATTAAAATACAATAAATTACACTTGTGAAACATATGTAATTAGAGAAAAAAGTCCTGTTACCCTTTACAGTTTAGGTAGATAAAGGTCTCAGTCTCATTTGAGTAAAATAATCCCATTTCTATAAATGTCATAGGATCTTTTTTTAAAGATATTTTATTTTCACGGACCCCTTGCAATTACACCATGGACCACTAGGGGTCCGCGGACCCCCGGTTGAGAAACATTGATTTAGGGCACTGAGGCTTGCTGAAAAAGTGTGAGACACGGTGAAGCTCTTCGATGTGAATTTGCCCCAGAAAGGTTCAGCTCATATCAGGGATGTTGATGATTAATTATTAAAAGATTAACCGCCGTTAAAAATGTACCCGATTGAAAATGTGTTGACCGACCACATCTGTTTGGCGTTGTGGTGGGTAGATTCAGCAGGGGGCTGCTGCTCCTTTAAGGCAGACGTTCGGAGTGCTGACGTAGGCACTGCTTAGAGTTTCCGGGGCGGAGCCATATTTGCAGCAGCCTAGCGGTTAGCTGGTTGCCACGAGAGATTGTGCTGTGTCGGTGTCGTTTTGTGTGGCGAGTAAACGGGATTCGACTCGATCTCTCCGTCTCGTTCCGGCGCTCCCACACCGTACCATTCCTCCGGAGTGCGCGTATATTAAGTTAACCACAAGAGGGCGTCCTTCACTTCTGTGGTTCGGAAAACTACTGACGCCACAAAGGAAGAAGACATCCCGCCCGCGTAGATACGTTGATTTTCTCCGATACGAACAGGTTGGATTTAAGTTTATGGTGGGGAGATTCAGAGTATTTTGTTCTTCACTTAATGTTTATTTAAAACGTGGGCTGGGTTTGGTCTGCCTTGTTAGTCTAGAAATGCGGCCCATTTGTTTGGCGGCGCCATTTGTTGGGTAAGGACAGGCCGATAAAAGCAGCCATTTCTAGCGAGAGCCTTGTTGAAACAAAGGGATTATGCACGTGGACCTAAACTTAGTTTTCACAAGGAACACTGGGAATTATGTACTTAAATATATATTGACCTTTCTCAAGGATACTGGACTGATGGGAAGGATATAAATTAAGAGTCCTTAATTTATAATTTATATCGCCGCCTACTGTTGGCGATAATCCTCCATCTGGTTGCAATTCGCCAATAAAACAGAAGAAGAAGAGCGCCTTGTTGTTTTCGTTCTCTCGGTTTAAATTGTGCTTCATGAATTGATGTTTCACGAAACTAATGTGCCGCTAGAATTGTTGAAATAAAACTTAAACTGGGAAAAAAGAGCTGCGGGAGGGACATGTTCCGGTCAATGTCAAGGGACTACTGAGACGTCGATCTCATTAACTATTTAAAACGACTTTTGTCATTTTAGCTCCACACGTGCCCTGTCTGTGGGTGTGCAGATGTTTCCCGTCGAACAGAGGCGGCAGCAGCTCGTGCACGGCGGGGACTTACAGGAGGTATTTGTCATAGTTTAAAACATTCTCGTTAAACGATTCTATCACAACCTGTTATCTAGATCTAACGTTAGCCAACTCATTTGAAGGTCAGAGCTCAGGTCTAGATTTGTTTGAAGGTCAGAGCTCAGGTCTAGATTTGTTTGAAGTTCAGAGCTCAGGTCTAGATTTGTTTGAAGGTCAAAGCTCAGGTCTACATTTGTTTGAAGGTCAGAGCTCAGGTCTAGATTTGTTTGAAGGTCAAAGCTCAGGTCTAGATTTGTTTGAAGGTCAGAGCTCAGGTCTAGATTTGTTTGAAGGTCAGAGCTCAGGTCTAGATTTGTTTGAAGTTCAGAGCTCAGGTCTAGATTTGTTTGAAGATCAGAGCTCAGGTCTAGATTTGTTTGCTGACTTATATTCATTGCTCGAATGTGTCATTTTAACATTATCAACTGTTATTATGGGTAACGTTACGGCGAAATGCTCTAAAAAGAGGAAAATTATGATACCGGAACCCTTTTTACGAAGTCACACGTTTCAAACATAAAGACAATTCAAGGTGCTTTACATAAAGTCACAACGTTGAACCAGTTCGTTTGCACACAACTTTTATTGAGAGAGACGTTTCATCACTCATCTATGTGACCTCCTCAGTCTCAACTGACTGTAGGTATCATTCGTTCATTCATTCATTCATCTTCAGCCGCTTCTCCGGGGTCGGGTCGCGGTGGCAGCAAGCTCTAAGTAGGGCACTCCAGATGTCCCTCTCCCCAGCAACGCCCTCCAGTTCCTCCTGGATGATCCCAAGGCGTTCCCAGGATAGATTGGACATGTAGTCCCTCCAGCGAGTTCTGAGTCTACCCCGGGGTCTCCCCCCAGTTGACCGTTTCCCGGTAAACCTCCAAAAGAAGGCATCCTAATCAGATGCCCAAACCACCTCAACTGGCTCCTTTAGATGCGAAGGAGCAGCAGCTCTACTCTGAGCTCCATCTGGATGTCTGAGCTCCTCACCCCTATCTCTAAGGCTGAGTCCAGACACCCTATGGAGGAAACTCATTTCAGCCGCTTGTATCCGCGATCCCACCCTTTCAGTCACTACCCAAAGCTCATGACCATAGGTGAGGGTTGGAACGAAGATTGACTGGTAAATTGAGAGCTTTGCCTTCTGGCTCAGCTCCCTCTTCACCACAACGGTCCGGTACAACGTCCACATTACTGCTGATGCTGCACCAATCCGCCTGTCAATCTCCCGCTCCATCCTACCGTCACTCGTGAACAAGACCTCGAGATACTTGAACTCCTTCACTTGAGGCAACAACTCATCCCCAACCCGGAGGGAGCAATCCGCCATTTTCCGGTGGAGAACCAAGGTCTCAGACTTGGAGGTGCTGACTCTCATTCCGGCCATTTCACACTCAGCTGCAAACTACCCCCAACCTTTATAAACAATACAGTGGCATAACGACCGAACCAACGATCAGTTTCATATGCAAATAGGCGTGACCATTAATTAGAGTTACGATGGCCATGTGTACTATTACAGAGGATTGGGGAATGGTTGCAATCAAAGCATTGTAAGATGATGATGGAAGAGGTCACACTTAGATGAGTGATGACACGTTTCTGGCAACATATTTGCCCCAATGAACTGATTTAACTTCCTGTGATTTCCTTATTTGAATTATTGAGCATGCATAGACACTTTAAATCAAAGTTAAAATCGACCTTCAATGAGAAATAAAAAACAAGATAGAGAAATCCAGTAAGAATATTAAAAGAACAAGATACAGGATTAAAAAAGATATTCAAGGCTAAGCAGAGCTGGATAAACAATATAATAAAAAGGTGAATCTGATGGAGGCAGAACCTCCCTTTGAAATCCACTGAAATTCCGTTCGCAAGTGCAGCCAACCTTGTGCTGTTACAGAGAGTTTGCAGAATGTGTTCACTGTTATTTCCATTTGTTTTGTATTCCTGCCTATCTTTCTTATGTTGTTATTTTACCATCGAAATCACCCAAAACAAACTGGGGCAGCACTTGGAGAACAACATTAAGTACACCCTCATTTTTGCTGATTGTGGGTCTGTAACAATTACAAACACTGTGTGTGTGTGTGTGTGTGTGTGTCTGTGTAGAGAGGAGATTTGTTTTCACTTTTTGTACAGCGTCTCACATACAGTAAATACATGTACACATACTTTACATACCACAGGACATACACAGAGGACAGGGGGACAACTAGATATCAGCACAAGAGTTTAGACATTCAGTGAGTTTAGAACTTTAATGGCGGGAGGAACAGGAGTCCTTCTCAAGTGGTCCATCTCCAGGTGAGGGACCTGTACCTGGGAGCAGATGGTGGCAGGTGGAGAATGGGTGAGGGGATCCTGGGTTATGGTTGGTGCTCTGCGTATCATGGCTTGGCTATATTGAGGTGTGATAGGTTGGGGGGTCGGGATGCACATTGCTGGTCCAACAAACGACTCAAAAGTGTCCCTACCAATGCTGAAACCAGACCTACGCCCTTGGTCTTATATCTTATTGATTATTGATGATTAATTGATTATAGATTGTTCAACTGTCGGTTAAGGAGAATGCACGACATTTGCATCCCTAATTCAAGTCGTTGCTGTTTTAACTTGAAAATGTGCTGTTTATTCAGTCATGAGAACATACCTTTTTAGTCTCACCCGGTGTAAAGGACCAGTCTTGTGCTGTAGGCTGATGCCTGCAGGTGAACCTCCGTATTTACGCTGGTGGAGGTGGTGGAGAACTGGATTTGTGCGCGTGTCTCTTTATGACCCTGCTGAGGATGTGGGTTGAGATTTAGTGGCACTGCTCATAATGCCGTCTTTAATCATTCATGATTCACCTTTCCGTACACATTACTGAATATTTTAATAGTCAGTAATGTGTAGCTCATCTGTCAAGAGGCTTCGCTGCAGGGAGATGGATCCAGCTGTGTGTGTGTGTGTGTGTGTGTGTATGTGTCTGTGTGTGTGTGTGTTATTGATAAAAGCAGTTTGGAAGCTAAACTGTTGTGTTTACAGTCACGGGACATTTACTTTACACATTATTGTTCCAATCCTACATGCAGCTCTCAGTCATGCTATGCCTCACCTTCCAGGTCAACAGCATGCAAACATGGCCGCCAACTAAGTGGCTTCCTGCATGTGGGAGGTGGGAGCTGTGTGGTTAACAGGGACGAGTGTGGATGATTCTCTAATGATATTCAAAAACGGTAGAAATGTCCAGACGCTAGTGGGCTGGAATGGAAGAAAGTCTAGCCAATTCTTTTTTTGGGGTGGGGGGGTCCCCCCCTTTTCTCCCCAGTTGTACCTGGCCAGGTACCCCACTTTCGAGCAGTCCCCCTCTGTTGATCTTGGGAGGGCTGATATGCCTCCTCCGATACATGTGAAGTTGCCAGCTGCTTCTTTTCACCTGACAGTCAGGAGTTTCACCAGGGGGGAACAGGAGAACAGGCGCCCCAACCGACCAGAGGAGGTGCTAGTGCAGCGACCAGGATACACACCCACATCCAGCTTCCCACCCACAGGCACGGCCAGTTGTGTCTGTAGGGACGCCCGACCAAGCCGGAGGTAACGCGGGGATTCAAACCAGCGATCCCCGTGTTGGTAGGCAACAGAATAGACCGCTATGCTACCCGGATGCCCCCCAGTAGCCTAGCCAATTCTTATTGATTTAGAATTTATAAGGGCCTGATGATGACTGTTTGTTCACTATCGTGTTTTGTTCCCTACATTTACTGACCCCCTTATACTGGAACTAAAAGTATAACAAGTCATCATCCAGTCACCCTTCCTGCTCTTTGGGCAGTCATCAGATCTGAGACTAGAAGCACGTCTTGGTTCACCCCGGTATCGCGTGTTTTCGTGTCATAGTCACGACTGATTACTATATGGTTTCGTGCTTTGCAACACGTATTTTTAACAATATGTTTAAATACGTGCTAACCAGCACGAAATACAACCGTATTTCAGTGGGAAGTCTGTTCCGTGTCTGCACCACGTCCCCCCCCCCCACCCCCGTCAATCGGGACTCGGGAGCGCAGAAGCCGTATAGGCTAGGGTTAGGGCCGGAGAGGATACCGACCTGTGGATTTTAAAGATGTCTTTAACATTTCTCAACACAAAAACACGAAAGTGTCCTTTATACCTCAACAATATGACAGGCTAGTGTTACGCCCAACCGTTTTCATTATTTCTCCTTCGATTCTGAGAAGTCAAGCTTGTTTTGGTCGGTTTCAATAGGTTGTTTGCATATGAAGTCACGAACTACAGGTGGAGGGCAGGAAGTGATGTTCCACATAGGAAGCACTATCACAAACTTTCGAAATGCCTATGTTTGACGTCATTAACTGAGAAACCACAAGGAGTTTTTACTGAGTACCAAACGTTGTTTTGCATGAGGGGTAAAAAAATGCAAGAAATTGACCGGAAAAAATGGCTTGCGAACCGTCGTCTGTGGTCGGGAGGAGCGGAGTCGGATAACGCCCGTGTGTGCAGTGACCACTTCCTCAAAAAAAATCACTCTTCATAACCTAAGGATCATGTCCAACATATCTTACTTTCTGTTTATACCTTTCTCTCATAATATTGCCTAAACTAGCACAGTTCGGGCTAAACTAGCTCCATCTCGTCCATTCTGCTTTTCACTTCCTACCCTCCGTCTGAATCTCGCGCGTCATCAGAATCACGTGACTGCAAACAAGCTATAGCGGAAAGCTTGCGTTAGCCTACCCATGATCCTCAGCGAGTTTGAAAGTCGTGCTGAGTGTTACGAAAAAGTTGAAAGTTCATGTCCGTGTACACGAATCAGTAGATTAAATGTCGTGGCTATTTCACGAACTGCCGTGATAGTGGGCTGCTTGGTTTTGGTTTCGGTTTGAAGTAGTGTTGTCATAATTTAAAAATGTTGAACCTGGACACCATTTTAATAAAGCTTTCGATACTCGGTGCTGTTTTCATTACCACGCCAAAAAAGCACCCCAAAATCCCACAAAATATAAAAGATGTAACTTGCCACAGCAAGGCAGTCATTATACTTTGCAGACAGTCATTAGGTTATGTTAATGATAATGAGCCAAAACAGAAAACACACTGATACTTTGAAGATCGGGCTAATTTATTTTGTGTAACACACTTTTAAATTCGGTGCCAGTGTTTTCCAGAATGGTGTGATATTTAAAAATTCAGACTGGACATGACTAAAGTTTTAGCAGTTCTGGTTTGGAAACAGCTACGATCAGTAGTGGCTTATCTGACCAACAAGGAGCCTGTGTGCCTAATGAAGCTCTTCCATTCCACATGGCTGTGTGTATGAGCCGGAAGAGAAACCTTTGGTTGACCCGACACCGTTGTGAGAGGACTTCTTAAAAGGGCTGTGTTGACTTGTTTGGGGACCCTGAAAAGGAGACTTGTTTGACATAATGAGTGCTAGGGGCTTTGTTTCTTAATAAATTCATGCATGGCGTAGTTGGAAGCTCCTCTTCTTGTGTGTCCTTCAAGTAGAGTGCAGGCATTGTCACACAGACTTCAAATTGTCCAAACTCAGGTTGTCCGGATGGCGTGGCGGTCTGTTTTGTTGCCTTCCAACGCGGGGATCGCCGGCTCGAATCCCCGCGTTACCTCCGGCTTAGTCGGGCATCCCCACAGACACAATTGGCCGTGTCTGCGGGTGGGAAGTCGGATATGGGTATGTGTCCTTGTCGCTGCACTAGCGCCTCCTCTGGTCAGTCGGGGCGCTTGTTTGGGGGGGAGGGGAAACTGGGGGGAATAGCATGATCCTCCAACGTGCTACGTCCCCCTGGTGAAACTCCTCACTGTCAGGTGAAAAGAAGCGGCTGGCGACTCCACGTGTATCGGAGGAGGCATGTGGTAGTCTGCAGCCCTCCCCGCGTCAGCAGGGGGGGGGCTGCAGATGATGACTCGGGATGACTCGAACGAGTGGAGTAATTGGCCAAGTTCAATTGGGGGGGGGGGGGGGGGAATCCCAAAAAATAAAAAGAAATTGTCCAAACTCCTGTTGGAGCAAAGCAGGTCCCATAATGAAGACGGTGCGATATGCGGGAAGAGGAGAGGGCAGGGGAGGATCATAGGAAGCTTTGGATGTCATTGGCGCCCTGCTCAGTCTTTGTCGTGCTGTGTCTATGGAAAGAGTGAGAAATATAAAGCCTGTCACCTTAGAATCACAGATGAGAGCCCCGGTATCAGTGTCCATCAGTGTATCGTCTTCCCGATAGCAGCTGGTGGCTGAGGGAGGATTTTGCTGTGCGCTGCAAACCTGCCCGTCCATTTGAAACAGGAGCCGCGGGACCTGACGTAACATATCGATTCCCGAATCATTCCTCATCTCCCTCCAGCTTCTCCCTCCAGCTTCTCCCTCTTCTCTCCGCTGAAGGTCACACGGATTCCCGTGGCTTTTTGGAACAACGTGGTGTGGGCGTGTGCTGGAACTGGTTTGGCAGACGATGCAGAGTGGGGTGAGGAAACGACACCGGCGGCCCGGTTCTGTTTTAGACATCCTGGAAATACCTTCATACTTTGACTCCACTGGTCTGTCCCTGATTCGTTTTTTATATCCGAATCTCATATGCTCTGTAATTGATACTTGTGATAGTTTTGTTGATGTAGCGCCTCTTGAAACAAAAAGCACTTCACAAACCACCAAAATAAAAGTGAAATTAGGCATAAAAGTAACTGACGAAAGAAGAGAAAATGAAGTTAAAAACATTCAATAAGACAGGCACATTGAAAAGCGCAAGTTGATTTTAAACCCTTATCCTATGTAGTGCCGCACGGGGGCGCAGTGGTTAGCGCGGTCGCCTCACAGCAAGAAGGTCCTGGGTTCGAGACCCCGGGGTAGTCCAACCTTGGGGAGTCGCCCCGGGTCGTCCTCTGTGTGGAGTTTGCATGTTCTCCCCGTGTCTGCATGGGTTTCCTCCGGGGACTCTGGTTTCCTCCCACAGTCCAAAGACATGTAGGTCAGGTGACTCGGCCGTACTAAATTGGCCCTAGGTGTGAATATGTGTGTGTGTGTATGTATGTATGTCGGCCCTGTGATGGACTGGTGGCCTGTCCAGGGTGTCTCCCCACCCGCTGCCCAATGACTCGTGGGATAGACTCCAGCATCCCCGCAGCCCTGGGTAGAATAAGCGGTTTGGGGAATGAGTGGATGGATCCTATGTAGTACACCTGTAGAGAGATATACATGTAGCTCGACTGTAGTTCTGTGGACTAATGAAAGCTGAGGAGGCTGAACCGAGTGACAGTCACCAGAGTCGTTAGAGAAAAGGCCCCTCTATAAAAGTGGGTATGAAGGCTTTTGTAAAAGACGGAGCTGACTTTGCAAACCTGCTCTGCTTAGGCAGGACTTTCCAAAGTCTGGTTGTCTATTAGCTTTGTTTGTTGGTCTTCTGACGCCGCTGTTCTGTGCAGCTGCTATGACGTCATTTCACTGCGGGGAGGAAACTCACCTGAGCTTAGCCAGATATTCAGAGGGAAGACAGATGTTACCGGGCAGCACGGCATGGAGACTTGGTTACTAGCTACACCGTCAAAGTTCACCGGCGTTTGGCTGGTAATTAACGGAACCGTCCCATTCTGACCACAACATAGTAGAGCTGCAAACCAGAACGGGTACTAAATGTTTAACTGGTATGTCTGCTTGGTTGGTTGTGTGTCTGAGAGATGTGTGTGTGTTTAACAAGATCAGGGTTGTGGGTGGGAGATTGGCTCGTCGTGTTTGTTAAAGGGATTGGGACTCTGGTATGGATTAAAGTGGACCTGAGGACATGGCGTCATTGTAAACGGTGAAGGACACCGAGAATGGAGCGCTGTGTGTTCTGTGTAATTAGCCATAATAATGACTTTAGTTTGCTACATTTTCATTGTTTCCAGTTGTATGTTTTCCAGAGAGGGCGGATGGGTGGTGCTGGAGGGTGCCGGTCTGTGGGGAATCGGTTTACACAGTGCTGGCTTTGGCTGTGTGAGATTCATACTCATTCATTTGCAAGTGAATTGCTCCAGACATATTTTTGAATCTCTCTGCTTCTGATATTAAATAGCAGCCTGCACCCTGATAGAGTCTACTACTACTATTTTCGGCTGCTCCCGTTAGGGGGCGCCACAGCGCATCATCCGTCTCCATCTCTTCCTGTTCTCTGCATCTTCCTCTGTCACACCAGCATGTCCTCCCTCACCACATCCATAAACCTCCTCTTTGGCCTTCCTCTTCTCCTCTTCCCTGGCAGCTCCATATTCAGCATCTTTCTCCCAATATACCCAGCACCTCTCCTCCACACATGTCCAAACCACCTCCATCTCGCCTCTCTTGCTTTGCTTCATCTTATGTACTACGTACACAAAAGAAATGAAATTCTGTTCCCCCAGCCCACAGCAGTGCAACACAAAAGACCAAAACAAACATCCAAAAACAACACCATCAAAAGCATACAAAACAGAGAGAACAAAGCAAAAGCAAAAAACCAACCAAAACACACAAACAGCCCAACAGCACAGTCCACACAGTGCAACACAGTCCGAAAACTCCACCGTCCAGGAGAACGCCCGCCCGCCCGCCAGGATGACTGTCGGTCTGCATGGGCTAGCAGTTAGCTTAGCCTGCCCCGGTCCTGTCAGACCGCCCTCGGTGTTTCCTCCTCAGGCACAGTGCCAGGCAGGGCCGTGGTCCCTGAGCCCATCGGACGCAGCAGACCAGGCTCCCCCAGCCGATCCAGCGCCAGCTCTCCGGCCAGACACCTTCGCCACACCTCCCCCGCACTCCACACGACACAAACGCAGACACAGACAGAAACACTGCACAGTGGACACCAGGTGAGGCTGCCGCCAGACCGCCTCGGTGTTTCCTCTCGGGCAGGGTCCTGGGCTAGCAGTTAGCTTAGCCTGCCCCCTTCTGCGTACCGTCAGAACCACCCTCGGGGTGAATAAGTAAGGATTTCCCTTGTTTGTGTGTGCGTTGTACAAAGCAGACCATTTGGTGGGAGGGTAGGGTGTGTCCACACATGTAGCATGGCTTATTTCTCTGCTTTGTGAGTTGTCGTCACCTATAGTTCAGTCCTAGGACACAGAAACACACAGGGTCACCACAGTCCTGTTTGCAGCTGCTGCACACGTCGGGACAGCGTCACAGCTCACTGGCTGGGTGAGGGAGCAGGGATGACTGATGAGGGAGTTTACTACATCTGCTTTCAGGGTTGACATTTTTTTTCAGTGGGCAGGACTTTCTCACGAATCGTGAGCACACTTTTGACTTTAATTGACTCTCGGCTGAGTCTGGCTCAGATCCGGAGGCGGTGTGAACTTCACCACCTCCAGAGTCGGTCTGGCAAGTCTGATGACGTCTCCATTGCAATGCGTTCTGTGTTTATGTAAACCTCGCAGTGCTTTCATTAGCCCGACTACATATCCTGAAACAAACCGCGCCACAGTTATCAGGCCAGCATAAATAACTGCTCTGGTGTCCTTGGAGTAGCTGGTGTTCCAAGTAAGCATCATCATGTCCTCTAAGATGAGGATTTCACACAGGTTTGCCAGCAGTTTTTCTTGTTTGTCTTTTAACTCATATCGGTTTCCATCTTATTAGCACTCCCCAATTGTATCCGGCCAATTACCCCACTCTTCCGAGCCGTCCCGGTCGCTGCGCCTCCCCCTCTGCTGGTCCGGGGAGGGCTGCAGACTACCACATGCCTCCTCCAGTACATGTGGAGTCGCCAGCCGGTTCTTTTCACCTGACAGTGAGGAGTTTCACCAGTGGGATGTAGCACATGGGAGGATCACGCTATTCCCCACAGTCCTCCACCCCCCCCCACCCCCCGAACAGGTGCCCCAACCGACCAGAAGAGGCGCTAGTGCAACGACCAGGACACATACCCACATCCGGCTTCCCACCCGCAGACATGAACAATTGTGTCTATAGGGACGCCCGACCAAGCCGGAGGTAACACGGGGATTCAAACCGGCGATCCCCGTGGCTGTTTTCATCTTGCGTAGTGTGTCTGTGTCTTTCTGCTGCTGTAGTAACTAGGGGTGCAACGGTCCAGTTAGCCCACGGTTCGGTTCGTACCTCGGTTTTTGGGTCACGGTTTCGGTTCGGTTCGGTTTCGAATTACATTGTTGGTGAAATAAGTTCGGGAGGGAATAACGTAGCGCAGATCGAGCGTATGCATTCGCTCAGTGGTTCTCAACCTTTTTGGGGTCCTGGACCCCCTGCGTATTTTTGATCTACCCTGAGGACCCCTCCACCTGATCTTGGGGGAGGGGGGTTGCAATTTGATGGAAACAGTAGAAACTGCATTTTAAATTGCATTATAGCATTTATTCACTCTTTGGGGCAAAAATAAGAGCTTTCAGTTGTAACTTAGATATATGTAACAAAACAGAATTCTTATGCAGTAACTTTCAGATATATGTAACAAAACAGAATATGTATTCAGTAACTTTCAGATATATGTAACAAAACAGAATATGTATTCAGTAACTTTCAGATATATGTAACAAAACAGAATATGTATTCAGTAACTTTCAGATATATGTAACAAAACAGAATATGTATTCAGTAACTTTCAGATATATGTAACAAAACAGAATATGTATTCAGTAATTTTCAGATATATGTAACAACAGAATTTTTATGCAGTAACTTTTAACAATGCAAACGGGAGCGAGATCTCTTACTAAAATACAATAAATTACACTTGTGAAACAGATGTAATTAGAGAAAAAAGTCCTGTTACCCTTTATAGTTTAGGTAGATAAAGGTCTCAGTCACATTTGAGTAAAATAATCCTATTTCTATAAATGTCATAGGATCTTTTTTTTAAAGATATTTTATTTTCACGGACCCCTTGCAATTACACCACGGACCACTAGGGGTCCGCGGACCCCCGGTTGAGAAACACTGCATTAGCTGACGAAAGCCCACATCTCCAACCACCGAAAAGAGCTGCATGTCTTTAGCAATGAACACCCCCCGCTGCACGGGTTATTGTTTTGTGTTTCTCTGAGTTGGCGCTATAGGTTCGTTGGAAAGCATCTCCGATAGACGGTTGTTTGTTCACCGGTGCGGTTACCCGTGCGTCTGTCCTGCTTCCAGAGAGCGAGACATCTGGGTGGTGCCGGCGGAGACGCTGGCTCATATTGGAAGTGTTTCCACTTGCGTAGTACGGGACATGGGTCAAGTGTAATGAATGAAAGGTCACGTGTTTAACTTGACCCACTCACGGATGTACGTGCAGTGCGTGTGACGTATACAGGAAGTGAGACGCGCATGTTATGAAGGTTGTATGTCGGATGAACGCTAGTAAAAGCTACACAGTTAAGAACCTACGAAGTCGGCTCGTTCTTGAATTATTCTTATGTCAGTAAGACAAGGCGTCTACGGACATTACATGGTGTCAGAATAGTCTGTGTATCTGAACACGAGCGGTCATGCCGAAGTTTAATCCGCCGAGTGAATTCAAGTTTGACTGCCCCGTTGAATGGCCGGAGTGGAGACAACGGTTTTCGCGCTTCAGGCTCGCGACAAAGCTGGATAAAGACGACGGGGAGATTCAAGTGAGTTCGCTGATTTATGCAATGGGCAGCGAGGCTGAAAAGATATTCAGCTCGTTTGACTTCGCGGCGGAGGGTGATAAAGTGGACTATGATATCGTACTGAAAAAGTTCGACGGCTACTTTATTCCCCGCCGTAACATCATGCATGAGAGGGCGTGCTTCTATCAACGTAGCCAGCAGCCAGGAGAGACAGCGGAGATGTACATCCGGACATTGTATGAGCTGTCTGAACACTGTGAGTTTGGGGACAAGAGGGATGAACATATCAGAGATCGTCTGGTAGTGGGCATAAAAGATAAGGTGCTCTCCCGTCAGTTCCAGCTCACAGCGGACCTTACTCTGGTGAAAGTCATTGAACAAGTGCGCCAGGCGGAGGCAATAACAAGGCAGCTCAGCCTCCAAGCTAACCAACCAGAGGCCCAGCTGGCTAACGTCAATGTTGTCCGACGGCGGGACGGACGCCAAAACAAAAAGGGCGGACAGCGTCATGGTGGCGGCAGTCCTGCAACCAACAAAGTAGATGAATGCGGGAGGTGCGGCAAGACGCAGCACACCGATGAGCGGAAATGTCCGGCAACGAACAGTAAGTGCAACAAGTGTCATAAAAAGGGACATTGGGAGCGTGTATGTCACTCTAAAGCGGTGAGAGAAGTCACTGAAGAGGTTAAACAGCTGTACTTTCTGGGAGAAGTTGGCAAAGAGAGCAGTCAGGAAGATTGGACTGTTAGTTTAACAATAAGTGATGTACCAATAACCTTTAAAATTGACACGGGGGCTGACGCTACTGTTATCAACCAAGGGACATTTAAAAAGCTGAAGCCAAACATAAAACTGGGACCTCCTGACACATGCTTCAAAAGCCCAGGTGGAAACATCAGCTGCATAGGACAGTTTCAAGCCACAACCAACTACAAGGAGAAACAATACTCCTTTCCAGTGTATGTGATCAAGGGGAGAGGCAGCTGTCTGCTGAGTCGTCCAGAGGCAGTGGAGATGGGTCTAGTGAAGCGGATGAATGAGGTCAGTGGAGTTTTCGGTTCAAGTGGACTGCTGAAAACAGACCCAGTGAAAATAGCTCTGGTGGAGGGTGCCCAGCCATACGCGGTGCATACAGCCAGACGGATACCGCTGCCACTTGTACCACTGGTTAAGAAAGAACTGCAGCGCATGGAAAATGAGGGCATTATTGAAAAAGTGACTCAGCCCACAGAATGGTGCGCCGCTATGGTGCCGGTGCTGAAACCGAACAAGAAAGAGGTTCGCTGCTGCGCTGACCTCAGGAGGCTGAATCGAGCGGTGAAACGTGAGAAATACGTGCTGCCCACTATGGAGGAAATAATGCCAAGGCTCGCAGGGTCAAAGTTCTTCACAACGTTGGATGCAGCAAGTGGGTTTTACCAGATCCCCTTGCATGAAGACAGCAGGGGGCTCACCACTTTCATCATCCCATTTGGGAGGTATGCTTTCTGCCGCCTTCCATTTGGTATAACGAGTGCTCCAGAGATTTTCCAGAGAAAGATGGCGGAAACTCTGACCGGGCTAGAGGGCACAGAGGTGTACATGGATGACATCCTTATACATGGAGAGACTGAGGAAATCCATGACCGGCGCCTAGCAGAGGCGCTGGGGGTCATTGAAACAGCAGGTCTCAAACTGAACCAAGCGAAATGCAAGTTCAAACAGAAACAAGTCCGCTTCCTTGGTCATATCATCAACGAGGCAGGCATCAGACCTGACCCGGACAAAGTGGCCGGAATAGAGAACTTTCCTCAGCCCCAGAACGTGACGGAACTCAAGAGGTTCCTCGGGATGGTGAACTATTTGGCAAAATACGTCCCAGAGCTGTCCACTGTAGGTCAGCCGCTTTATGGACTGCTTAAAGCAACGACAGAGTGGCTGTGGGGACCTGCACAGAACACAGCATTCCAAGACCTTAAAGCAGCACTCGCCACCGCCCCGGTACTCACCTTTTATGACGTCACTAAGGCTACGGTGGTGTCAGCAGATGCCAGCAGCTACGGGCTGGGAGGCGTTCTGCTCCAGCAGCACGGGGAACACTGGAAGCCCGTGGCCTACTGCTCCCGACGGCTGAGTGACGCAGAGACAAGGTACGCACAGATCGAGAAAGAGTGCTTAGCCAGCGTCTGGGCATGTGAAAGGTTCGAGAAGTACTTGTTTGGGCTTGACAATTTCAGACTTGTCACCGATCATAAACCACTAGTGCCTCTCATGAACAGCAAAGACTTGGATAATGTGCCCATTAGGTGCCAGAGACTGTTAATGAGGCTGATGCGTTTCAATGCAGTGGCTGAATACGCACCAGGCAAAACTTTAGCTGTGGCTGATGCACTCTCCAGAGGCCCAGAGCAGCGCTACGGAGATGGTGCTTCTCATGATGATGTTGCAGCGCACATTGATGCCATCGTGTGCCAGGTGCCTGCCACACCTCAAAGGATGCAGGAGATAAAACAGAGCACGGATGGGGATCTGCAGCTCCAGACAGTGTTGGGCTTCATCAGACACGGCTGGCCTGAGTATGTCGATAAAGTGCCGGAGACAGTCAGAGACTTTTATCAGGTGAGAGGGGAGTTATCTGAGGTAGATGGTTTAGTCATCAGAGGCAGTCGTATCGTCATTCCCACAGAGATGAGGGAGGTGATCTTAGACAGAATACACGACGGGCACCAGGGGATAGTTAAGTGCAGAGAGAGAGCTAGCCAGTCAGTGTGGTGGCCCAAAATGACAGAGCACATTACAACAAAGATACAGCAATGTCAATTCTGCAGAGAACACAAGAACACACAGAGAAAAGAGCCTTTAATGTCAAGTGAGCTCCCATCCAGACCATGGCAGAAAGTTGGCATAGACCTGTGTGAGTACAAAAAGCAAAACTACTTGATAGTGTCTGACTATTATTCCAGGTTTTTGGAGATCCTAAATCTACCAACAACTACTAGCAGTCAGGTTGTAGCTAGGCTGAAGGCTACATTTGCACGTTTTGGTATCCCTGAAATTGTAGTTAGCGATAATGGGCCACAGCTAGTTTCAGAAGAGATGAGGAGGTTCAGTGAGGATTATGATTTCATCCATGTGACTTCAAGCCCACACTACCCCCAGAGTAATGGACAGGCAGAGAGGGCTGTTCAGATAGCCAAAAGCATATTAAGGCAGGAAGACCCTCTCCTCGCCCTGTTGACATACAGAGCTACACCCTCTTCTTCCACTGGAGCCAGTCCAGCGGAATTGCTCATGGGTAGGAGACTCAGAACCACCTTACCCACATTGCAGCATAACCTGAAACCGGCCTGGCCTAAAGAGGAACTGATCAAAACCGCTGACGCCGCAGCCAAATCGAGGCAGGCTTTCTACTACAACCGCAGGAACGGCGTGCGGACACTGCGCCCACTGAACTCGGGTGACGCAGTACTCACCAAACTTGATGGACAGAAAACATGGACAATGCCAGCAGTTGTTCACAGTCAGAGCTCCACTCCCAGATCCTACATAGTGGAGACAGCTCAAGGTGAACATTACAGAAGGAACAGGCGCCACCTGTTGGCCACACCTAAAACACTCACCTTTGTCAGCAGGGATCCTGACCATGTCACTCCAGGGGAGAGTGGAAACACGGATGAGTCCCGAGCAGCAGAAATGCCAACTTCCACACCATATGTTACTCGCTCTGGCAGGGTGAGCAAGCCTGCAATCCGGCTGGATTTGTGAGACGTATGGACTTGTGTACTGTGGGGGATTTTTTATTTTTTTTGTGAAAAGGGGGGTGGTATACAGGTTAGAAAATCATGTTAGAGGGGGAGATGTAATGAATGAAAGGTCACGTGTTTAACTTGACCCACTCACGGATGTACGTGCAGTGCGTGTGACGTATACAGGAAGTGAGACGCGCATGTTATGAAGGTTGTATGTCGGATGAACGCTAGTAAAAGCTACACAGTTAAGAACCTACGAAGTCGGCTCGTTCTTGAATTATTCTTATGTCAGTAAGACAAGGCGTCTACGGACATTACAGTCAAGCAATGCTTGCAGCACACAGTGTTATTTCTGTCCACTGTTTTGTCTCCTTCATCGTTGTATTCAACAGCAAACCCGAAATGTCCCCACGCTGCAGATTTGTATGAAGACGGCGCTTCTTCAAACTTTTCTCTCTCTGCTCCTCCACTCGCCATGACTTTTTTTCTGCTTCTGCGAACTACCGCCGTCTTTTCAACTCGACTGTCGGCTCCAGTTACAAGGGGGGGTGGGGGGTGGGGGGCTAACAGTGATTGGATATTTACTCGTGGGGAGGGTTTTCTGCAGCGGGCTGTCTCAGCCTGCCTGCACACAGGCACACAGTGAAAAATCCGTTCTCCGGCAGTAAGAAACGCCTGTCAACTATTCACGCACATTTTAACTGCAAAACCGAAAACCCACGGTCCATAAGGGCGGATTGAACCGTACAGGGCGGACCGTACGGTTCGGTTTTAAACCGAAAACCGTTGCAAGCCTAGTAGTGACGTGGACATTTGATTGGTTTGTTTTTCTCTCTGGCTTGTCTGTATGCTGCTGCCAGCATCCAGTTTAAAGGTGGTCTTGTATGATCTGGCTGCATATCTGATCCAAGTCAACCAGAGGTACAGCTGACAGGGAAAAGAGTTTTAAGTATGTATATATATATATATATATATATATATATATGTGATTTAAACTTTCAGAAATCAGTTGCACTAATGAGAAAATCTAACTTTAAGCAAAAAGAACGGTGATGCAGATGAGTTAGTAATGAACCTGCAAGTGAAGGGAGCAGCGGTAGACTTGGGTACAAACCTAGTCCTCAGTGGACACATGGTGAAGAAGCCAGTCTGTAGTGGACACATGGTGAAGAACCCAGTGTGTAGTGGACACATGGTGAAGAACCCAGTGTGTAGTGGACACATGGTGAAGAACCTACTGTGTAGTGGACACATGGTGAAGAACCTACTGTGTAGTGGACACATGGTGAAGAACCCAGTGTGTTGTGGACACATGGTGAAGAAGCCAGTCTGTAGTGGACACATGGTGAAGAACCCAGTGTGTAGTGGACACATGGTGAAGAACCCAGTGTGTAGTGGACACATGGTGAAGAACCCAGTCTGTAGTGGACACATGGTGAAGAACCCAGTCTGTAGTGGACACATGGTGAAGAGCCCAGTCTGTAGTGGACACATGGTGAAGAACCCAGTGTGTAGTGGACACATGGTGAAGAACCCAGTGTGTAGTGGACACATGGTCAAGAAGCCAGTGTGTAGTGGACACATGGTCAAGAAGCCAGTGTGTAGTGGACACATGGTCAAGAAGCCAGTGTGTAGTGGACACATGGTGAAGAAGCCAGTGTGTAGTGGACACATGGTGAAGAACCCAGTGTGTAGTGGACACATGGTGAAGAAGCCAGTGTGTAGTGGACACATGGTCAAGAAGCCAGTGTGTAGTGGACACATGGTGAAGAAGCCAGTGTGTAGTGGACGCATGGTGAAGAAGCCAGTGTGTAGTGGACACATGGTGAAGAACCCAGTGTGTAATGGACACATGGTGAAGAACCCAGTGTGTAGTGGACACATGGGGAAGAAGCCAGTGTGTAATGGACACATGGGGAAGAAGCCAGTGTGTAATGGACACATGGTGAAGAAGCCAGTGTGTAGTGGACACATGGTGAAGAACCCAGTCTGTAGTGGACACATGGTGAAGAAGCCAGTGTGTAGTGGACACATGGTGAAGAACCCAGTCTGTAGTGGACACATGGTGAAGAAGCCAGTGTGTAGTGGACACATGGTGAAGAACCCAGTGTGTAATGGCCACATGGTGAAGAAGCCAGTGTGTAGTGGACACATGGTGAAGAAGCCAGTGTGTAGTGGACACATGGTGAAGAAGCCAGTGTGTAGTGGCCACATGGTGAAGAAGCCAGTGTGTAGTGGCCACATGGTGAAGAAGCCAGTGTGTAGTGGACACATGGTGAAGAAGCCAGTGTGTAGTGGACACATGGTGAAGAAGCCAGTGTGTAGTGGACACATGGTGAAGAACCCAGTGTGTAGTGGACACATGGTGAAGAACCCAGTGTGTAGTGGACACTTGGTGAAGAATCCAGTGTGTAGTGGACACATGGTGAAGAAGCCAGTGTGTAGTGGACACATGGTGAAGAAGCCAGTGTGTAGTGGCCACATGGTGAAGAAGCCAGTGTGTAGTGGACACATGGTGAAGAAGCCAGTGTGTAGTGGACACATGGTGAAGAACCCAGTGTGTAGTGGACACATGGTGAAGAAGCCAGTGTGTAGTGGACACATGGTGAAGAAGCCAGTGTGTAGTGGACACATGGTGAAGAACCCAGTCTGTAGTGGACACATGGTGAAGAAGCCAGTGTGTAGTGGACACATGGTGAAGAACCCAGTGTGTAGTGGACACATGGGGAAGAACCCAGTGTGTAGTGGACACATGGGGAAGAAGCCAGTGTGTAGTGGACACATGGTGAGGAAGCCAGTGTGTAGTGGACACATGGTGAAGAACCCAGTGTGTAGTGGACACATGGTGAAGAACCCAGTGTGTAGTGGACACATGGTGAAGAAGCCAGTGTGTAGTGGACACATGGTGAAGAACCCAGTGTGTAGTGGACACATGGTGAAGAACCCAGTCTGTAGTGGACACATGGTGAAGAACCCAGTGTGTAGTGGACACATGGTGAAGAACCCAGTGTGTAGTGGCCACATGGTGAAGAAGCCAGTGTGTAGTGGACACATGGTGAAGAACCCAGTGTGTAGTGGACACATGGTGAAGAAGCCAGTGTGTAGTGGACACATGGTGAAGAAGCCAGTGTGTAGTGGACACATGGGGAAGAAGCCAGTGTGTAGTGGACACATGGTGAAGAAGCCAGTGTGTAGTGGACACATGGTGAAGAAGCCAGTGTGTAGTGGACACATGGTGAAGAACCCAGTGTGTAGTGGACACATGGTGAAGAACCCACTGTGTAGTGGACACATGGTGAAGAACCCAGTGTGTAGTGGCCACATGGTGAAGAAGCCAGTGTGTAATGGACACATGGTGAAGAACCCAGTGTGTAGTGGACACATGGTGAAGAAGCCAGTGTGTAGTGGACACATGGTGAAGAACCCAGTGTGTAGTGAACACATGGTGAAGAACCCAGTGTGTAGTGGACACATGGTGGAGAACCCAGTCTGTAGTGGACACATGGTGAAGAACCCAGTGTGTAGTGGACACATGGTGAAGAAGCCAGTGTGTAGTGGACACATGGTGAAGAAGCCAGTGTGTAGTGGCCACATGATGAAGAACCCAGTGTGTAGTGGACACATGGTGAAGAAGCCAGTGTGTAGTGGCCACATGGGGAAGAAGCCAGTGTGTAGTGGACACATGGTGGAGAACCCAGTGTGTAGTGGCCACATGGTGAAGAACCCAGTGTGTAGTGGACACATGGTGAAGAAGCCAGTGTGTAGTGGACACATGGTGAAGAACCCAGTGTGTAGTGGACACATGGTGAAGAAGCCAGTGTGTAGTGGACACATGGTGAAGAAGCCAGTGTGTAGTGGACACATGGTGAAGAACCCAGTGTGTAGTGGACACATGGTGAAGAAGCCAGTGTGTAGTGGACACATGGTGAAGAACCCAGTGTGTAGTGGCCACATGGTGAAGAGTTTAATAAGTCAGAGAAACACTCATTCACACCGAACTTAAACGGACAATTACCTGTCTGACTACTCCTCTGATCCCCGTTTAATGACACTCGCCTCTCTGTGATCCCTCTGTCGATCCCTCATCCCTCTGCTCTCCTCTCCTGCCCTGCTCCTCTCCTTTTTTACATCTCTCTCTATCATCCATTTATTCTCCTGTCAAGTCCATCCTCTCCTCCCCTCCGTGTCCTGCGCCTCTGCTTTACTCTTCTCTGCTTACGTCTTCTCTTCTCTACTCCCCCTCAGTCGTATCCCTCTGTCCAGTCATCCATCTCTCCCTCAGCTCCTCATCCAGGCCCTCAAATGGCATACTCACGCTAGGCACGGTTACCTGGTACCGCACCCGAGCACGATTGTTCCCCCTCCCCCCTCCCCAACCGGCCTTCGCTCATATTGTGCTTTATGTTCCGGGCCCGAGCACGCCTGCGTCATTGTGGAGCGACCTTTTTTGTGTTGAAAGCGAAGAGTTCTCGCATAGCACATTGGCGTTTATATTTTATTTACCTCGTGGCTGAGTTGGAGTGGTTGAGGGTGCGGTGACACACGGCCCTCTCCAATGCCTTTCAGATTTATCAATTATGCAGCGCAGCACTTCTCAGTAAACCGGGCTGCACGCAGAGGAATGGTTATTTTTTAAATGGGACAGTTGCATAATTGACATCAAAGCGCTCGAGTTCCGTGTTCGGGTGTGGTTAGTGATCACACCAGATGCGTACCGTGCCCGAGTCCAACTGAACCGTGCAGGGCCAGTTTTGCCCATTTGCATTAAAATAGAATACAATAGAATGCTCTTTATTAGTCATTTCGTACATACATAGAAATGAAATGTACTTTCAACATTTAGCCCGTCCTAGCTGTGTAGCTAGGAGCAGTGGGCAGCCGCCGTGCCACACCCGGGGACCAACTCCAGTTCTTCTTTCCATTGCCTTGCTCAGGGGCACAGGCAGGAGTATTAACCTTGACATGCATGTCTTTTTGATATTGGGAGGAAACCGGAGCACCCGGAGAAAACCCTCGGGGAGATCATGCAAACCCTGCACAGAAAGGACCTGGGGTGCCCTGGGGTTCGAACCCAGGACCTTCTTGCTGTGAGGCAACAGTGATAACCACTGGGCCACCGTGCTGCCCAGCAATTTTTACCCCCCCCCCCCCACTGATGGGGTTGTCATACGATGACGTCAATGATGACTTGCTTCAAAAACATCTAGGAAACAGAAATTCTGAGAAACATCTCGAGCACATCCATCACAGACGATTACAGAACTCACTTTACTAAGATGCACAGTTTTTAAAGCGTTCACTTGTTCAAAAGTTTACATTCTAATTGTTTTTAATTCTGTTTACATTTGTATTTATTTTGTCATTTTCTCCTTTACATTATTATACACTTGTTGGTTTGTTCATATTCTTGGACATGTTATCCTCACCTCCTCTCCTCACCCATCCCGTAACCTCTCGGGAGGTCGTTGGGGCACCGCTGTTGAATCTGCAGCCAGTCCTCGCCATCTCTGTCTGTCCTCAACTGCCCTCTGTGGGCTGGCCAAGTCGAGGCCTGTCCACTCTGACGTCACACAGCCATTGCCTCTTCTGTCTTCCTCGTCCTCGCCCGCCCCTCACTGCAAGGCACACGTTATACTTCAGTTAGTTATTGTTTTTATGCTGCATTAGAATAATCTTCCAATTTACACTGAAAGGATTTGTGTTATTATCTTAATAGTATTTTTGCAATTTCATTTTCTAAAAACATATCCTGTATATAGTTATTTATTGTTTGCATATTGTGATTTATTTGTTAATTAAAATCTTAATTGATAGTAAAGTATGCCCAGTCATTAATTTTCATACCTTTATCTTTAAGCTCTTATCTTGGTCATCATCCGTGCTTGAAGTGGAAAACTATAAGTGCCAGTATTCATATTTTCTTTTAAATTATTATTACCTTTTATTAATTAGACAGTGGCGGTGGAGAGGTAGACAGGAAATGAGGGAGGGAGAGAGGGTTATAACATACATTAGGGTCACCGGCTGGAATCGAACCGGCGACATTGTGACCGTGTGGCCATGTGGTTTGAGCTGTAACCATTCAGCTACGGAGACCGCCCCGCCCCCCCGTTCACATGTTGGCGTGTGTATTCTGGCCGGTATGAGCAAGCCATTATTACATGCTGAATGTCTACAGTGGATAAAATATACTTTGAGATTTTGCTGATGTTCACTACATACTGTAACGACCACAGGTGCGAAGACTCGCTAGCCCCTTGGCTAACGGGTCGGACCCCTGGGTCGACTGGTTAACGTAGCCGCCCGTGGTGCGGGAGACCCGGGTTCGCGTCCCAGCTCTGGCGGTTCCCGGCTGCCCCCTGAATTCGCTGCAACACATGAATGTAATCAAGGGGACTACCATGTCATTTGACCGTGTGCACTAGCTTTAGCGTGTGGTGCGGTGAAGTCATCAGGCCGGGATGCCCTTCCTTCCTTCCTTGTGTTCCCGGCCAGATCCGGTACTTTATCTTCTCTGTGCTTTTACTGTGTTGCACAAACGATCCCCTCACCGTGCTCTGTGTCCAGCTGCCCTTCAGGCTGTTATTGTGAGGTTAATATAACGTTACTGAGACTTAAAAAAGCAGGCAGGCAAGAACGGGAACAGGGTGAGCATCGCATATAGTGCCCCCTGGGCAATGCAGTTTATTTAGGGCTGGTATGAATCGCCCAGAGAAGCTGACATGGAGAGGGCGGAAAAGAGCAGCGCCAGCTTGTGAGAAGTGCTGGTGTGCAAGAAAAACTCATGCTACACCGAAGAGTAAAACTTAGAAGTGCCGGTACTGTGTACCGGTGAGTACCGGCCCAATTCCAACAAACGTCATTATAAGGGCTCGCCATACATGCTGTCTGTTTTGTTGTTTTGTTTTATTTTTGGGTTTTTTCAGAGCAGTCTTGATATGATGATACTTCTATGAAGTTGTTTGTACATGTATGACACCATAAAATGTTGGCAGTATATATATATATATATATATATATACATACGCAATTATGAATATATATATATATATATATATATATATATATATATATATTCATAATTGCGTAGGAAACAACAGACAAAAAACATAGATGTTGTCAAGGCCACAAAAAGTAAAGCGCAACATAGAGAAGGATGGAGACCAGACAGGGTCGGCGTTATATTCACATCAGGTCAAGTCCAACTTTGTGGATTCAGTTACATGTTACATGTACGTTACATGTGTCCTCTGTGTTCTCCACGTGTCTGCGTGGGTTTCCTCCGGGTGCTCCGGTTTCCTCCCACAGTCCAAAGACATGTAGGTCAGGTGACTCGACCGTACTAAATTGTCCCTAGGTGTGAATTTGTGTGTGTGTGTGTGTGTGTGTGTGTCTGCCCTGTGAAGGCCTGGCGACCTGTCCAAGGTGTCTCCCTGCCTGCCCAATGACTGCTGGGATAGGCTCCAGCATCCCCGCGACCCAGAGAGCAGGGTAAGCGGTTTGGATAATGGATGGATGACTTGTGTAGGAGAGATTCTCCAGAATCTGCCAATATCGGCAGCACTCTGACTGACCTGAAGTTACTTGAGCTCACCTGTGTTTGCACATTTGCACATGAGCCTACCTATACACAGGTGACCTACGCACGTCTTTGGACCACAACTTTGGAATCGTTGCAATGAGAAGCAAATACGTTATTTTGTGTTTAATGTTCTTACAAAGTGTTGTGTAATGTCAGCCCTATGTTGGAGACAATGTAGAGATTTGCTGTCATTTCAAAACTGGATTACTCGACGACGCTTTGTCGCACAGAGAAACAACTTGCCTCACCGCTGTTTCTCTTGGTATGTGGTACATTGTGAAGCGATAGGGACTTTTTGACTTGTTCAACCGAGAAGCAGGAGTATGAAACGGGTGAAGAAACTAGTAAAAATGTTACTTTGCAGAGGTTTGATGTCTTCATAACATAATTAGTTTGGGATGTACAAATATGTGACTATCATCACTACAAAGCTCCAGTTCCGCTCCTTCTTGTGATATGTGTTCAATATCTCCGCAATGACGAGTTCATGAGTAATCCGAACAAGAGTAATGAGTGTGGAGATGGATGGAGCACTGTGTGTAGATTTTAACTATGATAACATCTGATGTAAATATCTGTGTCAGACTGGGAGCTGCGAGTCAACTTGGGGGGGGGGGGCAGCTCAGGTTTCCGGACCATGTTATGACAACTTTGTTGAGGCCAGACATAGTGCTATCATCAGCCTCTTCAAAACAGGTGCTCCTTATAGAGCTGACGGTTCCCTGGGAGCACCGGATCGAGGAGGCAAATGAGCGGAAGTGGTCCAAGTACCAGGAGCTGGTGGATCAGTGCCGGAGAAGAGGCTGGAAGGTGCGTTGTGAGCCCATTGAAGTGGGGTGTAGAGGCTTTGCTGGCCGCTCACTGTGCAAGGTCTACACTCTACATGGCATCACTGGGGCTGCTAAAAGGAAAGCCATCAAGTCTTCCATGGAGGCTGCAGAGAGGGCCTCGAGATGGCTTTGGATCAGAAGGAGTGATCTGTAGGCCAATGCTGCTGGGGCACAAGCCAGGGCCTGATTAACCCTGGCTGGGTCGCCTGAGCGAGGGTGTATGATGTTGAAAAACCCGAGGACCTCAGGAAACATCACTGATGATGTGTCCCAGTGCATCCTGGGATGTATCTTTGAGTCCTTCAAGGCTGTATCTTCGAGTCTGACATAAATTCAGAATTAATTTTCTTGCTATCACTTCCTCATGTAAACAAGCAACTAGCAACATTGGAAAGCTCAAGTCATGGCACTTCATTTGATATGTGCCCCTCCTCGCTGCGATGAATACTACGTGAGCAGTTCAACCCAGAAGAAGGGATGTGAATTTGGGCACAAATCTTGTCTGTTAAGGGTTAAAATGACAGTGGTTTGGATTTGGAGGCGGGGGGCATTGTAAGATGTTGCCTAGGGCCCCAAAATGTTCAGAAACAGCCCTGGAACTGTGCCGAAGTCCATGTCTTCAAGCGGGCCGGGACACGGTACCTTAACCATGCCCAAGCGATCGATCGCACTAGTCAAACGAACTGGACTTGGGGGTGGGGGGGGGTCAGACGTGCTCGGACACGGTACGGATCGCCTACTGCGAGTCCATCCTCAGCCTTTTTTTCTTTAACTGGCTGTGGTAGGGGTGTTTGGCTTAGCGTTGGCTGGAAGCAGAGAGAGGGGGCGTGGCTTGCAGGAGAGCCGAGCCAATAGGGAGTCGGATTAGTGATCAGCCTCAAGTGTGCCAAATGAACAAACTGCTTTATAAACCGCAGTGAAGCTGGACTGACGGACACTGACATGGACACAGATGAAAACAGGCGAGAGAAAGACGGACCAGGACGCCCGGCAAGGAGAGAGACACTGTCTCTAGCAACAGTGAGAGCAAGACTGTCAAATGAAAAGCCTGTGATTCTGCCTTGAAGAATAAAGGAGGAGGGGGAAACGTTTTCAAAAATACCTGTTTACGTGTGGACTAGGAATTACTGTGTCCAACCTCCTCCCGAAGCCCTCCGTGACATCAGCTTTGTCACGCTTGCCTGTCCTCCCCTGTCTCTGTCCACCCTCCCATCCATCACTACATTCCATGATCATCATGTTTTCCTCATGACCCCCTCTTGTTTAGTCTTTCAGGAACACTTTATTTGTCGTTTCCCCCAGCGCACAGCAGTACAACACACAGACAAAAACACGTCCAAAAACATCAAGAACTCATATATCAAAACTAACACATCAAAAGTAAACAAAAAATCACTGTCCAAGGGAACGAACGCCAGCCAGGATGACTTCCGGATCCGCCTGTCCGCATGGGCTAGCAGTTAGCTTAGCCTGCCCCGCTTCCGCGTCCCGTCAGACCGCCCTCAGCATTTCCTGCTCGGGTGCAGCTCCAGGCAGGTGCCGTGGTCCCCGGGCCCACCGGATGAAGCAGACCAAGCTCTCCCAGCCGGTCCAGCGCCAGCTCTCCCAGCCATCAACGAAGACAAAACGTAGACGTGGACACTGCATGGACGGTGCTACGTGAGGCCGCCGCAAACGTGAATTTGCACCGCCATCTCCCGACATCGGCACTGGACGATTTCAGTTATCCCTCCATCCGTTTATCTCCTCTGTGCCTTCCACCACTCCTTCAGTCCTTTAGTCTTACTCATCCCATCTTTCTACTATCTCTTCATCCAGCATTCTATCCTTTTCTTTATATATTATTTTTAGGGCATTTGTTGCCTTTTGTTAGATAGCGACAGCACAGAGTCAGACAGGAAATGTGGGGGAGAGAGAGGGGGGGTATGACATGCAACAAAGGTTTCTGGCTGGAATCAAACCGACGACAGTTGCAACCATGTGACCACATGGCATGTGCCATAACCGTTTGGCCACGGAGGTGCTCCCATCATTCTCTCCTTCACCTCTGTGACACCCCTCCTCTTTGCTTCAGTAATATCCCTCCTCCTCCTTCTCCTCCTCTCACCCTGACCCTGCTGTCACCTCTTAGAAGTGCCACGCTGTCTTTCCTCCTCTCCTCTCGCCTCACCTCTTTTTCTTCCTTCCCTCATTGTCGTTACTATCTACTGTCGAGGTTAAAGAGTTTGGCCCTGCTCTTGAAGTCATCAACACACAACACAATACACACAAAGTCATCAACACACACACACCAAGTCATCAGCATGTTGACGTGCTGCTCGTCCATCTAAGAGGCCATGGTTACGTGTTAGTCACTATCTGTAGGCAATAGTCACTGCTTACTAGATCTGTGTGTGTGTGTGTATGTGTGCGTTTGCTTGTGTTCGTAATTACATTAATGATGTGTTGTTTGTGGTGGACAGCGGCGTGGGCAGCAGTAAGGGCAGCAGTAATAGCCCTTTAGTGTGAGTAGGTAGATTCCATAGCACACGTGGGAAATGGCTGTTTGTCGTCGTAATGAAGCCGAGGCTGGCTGAGCCCATCATGACAGCATCCCAGCTCAGCCTGCCCCGGCCCACCTGCCCCGCTAACCGTCCCTGTGTAGCGGCTTGTCTGAAGTAAAAGCATCAGCGTTAGCTTTGTTGGGACACGAGGCCCGTGGTCATCCCGGCATACACAATGCAGTATTAACTGGGTTTCATTTTATTGCACTTGCTTCATTTCATTTTACCAGCCAACATGTTTTTTCACTGCAGAGGAAAAACTCAATGATGCAACCAATTAAATTGAAACATCAGTTAGGTTAATTAAACAAAATGTTATTATAATGCTTTTCTTGCTGTATTGCAAATTGTTTATTATCGTCAGAATCATGGACTCCAGTCTTGCTCTCTGTGCATCAAAATACAGACGTCAGAATCTGTGTAGAAGCAGGAATTGGAAACACTTTGTTTGTCATTTCATTTAATGCACTTGCATACATGAAATGAAACGAAACATGGCTTCCCTAGCCCACGGCAGTGCAACACAAAGACAAAAACACACATCCAAAAACTTCAAGAACTACAACAACACATATATCCAAACTAAAAAAAAATCCCTGTCCAGGAGAACGAACGCCAGCCAGGATGTCTGTCAGAACTGCCGGTCTGCATGGGCTAGCCGTTAGCTTAGCCTGCCCCACTTCCGCGTCCTGTCAGACCGCCTTCGGTGTTTCCTCTTCGGGTGCAGCTCCAGCAGGGCCGTGGTCCCTGGGCCGTGGTCCCTGGGCCCACAGGACGCAGCAGACCGAGCCCTCCCAGCCATCAAACGAAGACAAAACGCAGACGTGGACAAAGACACTGCATGGACGGTACTGGCTGAGGCTGCTGCCAATGGGAATTGGCGCCGCCATCTTCGCGCCATAGAGTTGACTGAATCTTCTTTGTTCTTCCCTTCTTAATACGCTGTACAAGTCATACGGTCCCTTGCCTCACACTCACATAGTCACAAACATTCAAATTTCCCTACCAGAAGCTGACCAGTACAACCACAGTCTTCCACTGCTGGTCACGGGGGGTCTCCGTAGGAGTGCTTGTGTAGCTTCATAGCAATGCATTGTTGTGAGGTGCCTTCCGAATGCTCAGTGGCTGCAGTTAAAGAGGGAAGGGGAGAGGGTTTCAGTTTGTCAGTTGTCTGAACCCGCCCTGGATTTAAACAGGTCACCCTCTGTTCACCAGAATGCTGTTTTACGGCCCTCGGATGTTAAATGTGACACCTACATTGTCGCGGTACAGCGTCGTCCATACTGCTGTATAGCAGTTTAATGTGTCTCTTATGGGGCTTTGCAGCGTTGTCCTTTGCTTGTCCTTTACTTCATTCTGTGTGACTCATAGGCTCTGACATTTCCACTGTTGTACTTTCTGTGCGTCGCTCTGGATGACTGCCTCAGCTAAAAGGCTCAAATCTAACTGTAGTTTTGCCACCCAGAGCACAAATTATTCTGTTACGGCTTAACCTCGGGCCTGAGCAGCATGACACAATGCTATTGTGTTGCACTGATATCACTGCAATGCTTAGCTCTCCACAATGACGTGCACTTAATGGGAAGGCTGTGTGTGTGTGTGTGTGTGTGTGTGTGTGTGTGTGTGTGTGTGAAGCAGCTAGCGCTGGTAGAAAAGCTTGCACAGAGAAGGGATTGGACCTGGTGGTGTGCTTTGGTTCCAGTTAGGTCAGATGAAGGGGAACTCGCCGTGCCAGACACACACTCCTGAACTTGTTATTTCTCACGTGACCCTCCTCTTCGCAATACCAGAGACTCTGTGTCAACATGATTCCCTAATCATTAGCATTACTCTACATATAGCAGCTACATGGTCCTAATGTCCCCAGAAAACTGGGCCAAATTATACTGTTTAAACCACTTTCTTTCTTTCTTGCTGTCTGTCTTTCTTGCTGTCTTTCTTTCTTGCTGTCGTTCTGTCTGTGTCTGTCTTTCTTTCAGTCTTTTTCTTTGTCTTTCTTTCTGTCTTTCTTTGTATTTTGTTGTCTTTCTTTCTTTCTTTGTCTTTCTTTCTTTCATTCTTTCTATCTTTCTTTCCATCTTTCTATCTCTGTCTTTTTCTTTCATTCTGTCTCTCTTTCTATCGTTCTTTCTTTTTTCTTTCTTTCTTTCTTTCTTTCTTTCTTTCTTTCTTTCTTTCTGTCTGTCTGTCTGTCTGTCTGTCTGTATTTATTTATTTCCGTCTGTCTTTCTGTCTCTGTCTTTGTCTTTCATTCTGTCTTTCTTTCTATGTTTCTTTCTGTCTTTCTTTCTTTCTTTCTTTCTTTCTTTCTTTCTATCTTTCTTTCTTTCTTTCTTTCTTTCTTTCTTTCTTTCTTTCTTTCTGTCTTTCTGTCTTTCCGTCTGTCTGTATTCATTTCCGTCTGTCTTTCTGTCTCTGTCTCTGTCTTTCTTTCTTTCTATCTTTCTGTCTGTCTGTCTGTCTGTCTTTCTTTCTGTCTGTCTGTCTGTCTGTCTATACATTGGACCCCTCTGGGCTAACCCAGGTGTGTTCTTCTGTGGCGGTTCAGCAGTGGGTTGTGTGAAAGCTAGGGTGGCTAGCTAGCTAACTCCATTACAAGACATTAGCAAGGTGTGGGTTCTCTGAGGTTATTAGTCCATGTTGGGTTACAGACCATCCGTTTGTTAGATTTCCATTCAGTAAGGGTTTAATTTCCATGGCGCCACGTCTTAACGAGAGTAACGTAATCTGCTATCTGAAATCATGATGTCGTTTGTGTACCTTGGCAGACTCATCGCTCTATGAATATGGTAATGTTGTTTTTCTGTCTACAGAGGAGGTGGCTGGTGGATCAGACCGAGCCCCCTTCGTCTAATTAGATAAAACTCTGTCATCCAGCTCAGCATGCCGCTCTACTCTAGAGGCTTTCCCTCACAGACCCTCAGACACTCGACCCGGGTTTCTGGAGGGCTGGGAGCGTGACTACTCCAGATGGGTACACATAAACTGTCGTGGGCTACAGTAAACATGTTTCAAGTCATTTTCCTCTTCTAGTGCAAGAGAAAGGCCTCACGCAAAATGAGCAGGTCGGTCGTTGTCTTCATGAAGTGGATGGTGCCAAAATGAGATATTAAATGAGAGGCCTCGACGGAGTGAACTATTTTTCTTCTTCAACTAGTCATCAAAATTTTTCACTTATCAGACTTAGCATTGGGCAGCATGGTGGCCCAGTGGTTAGCGCTGTCGCCCTCACAGCAAGAAGGTCCTGGGTTCAAACCCCGGGGTTGTCCAACCTTGGGGGTCATCCCAACTCTGTGTGGAGTTTGCATGTTCTCCTCGTGTCTGTGGTGGGTTTTCTCCGGGTGCTCCGGGTTCCCCCAACGTCAAAAAGACATCCATGTTAGGGTTAATACTCCCACCTGTACCCCTGAGCAAGGCAGTGGAAAGAAGAGCTGGAGTTGGTTCTCCCAGTGCTGCATGGCGGCTGCCCACTGCTCCTAGCTACACAGCTAGGATGGGTTAAATGCAGAGCATCATTCCCCCACGGGGATTAAAAAAGCATATCAAAATAAAAAAAAGAAAATCAAAATTATGGAGTTATGTTAATTATGTGGTTATGTTAAAAAAAAAGGGGCAGTCCAAGCATCGACAGGCTCATGGAGGAATTTAACCCGGCAGCCACTGTCAAACTTTGCTAATTTATCGGCCTGATTACTGATGTGTTTTCATTTAGGTTAAACAGTGTTATGGTTGTGCTCATCAACAAAACGCCTCAGGATCCAGTCATTGATCAGACTTCTGTCGATGTCATCGCCGAGTCACTATGGTGATGCAATAACAAAGGGGGCCTGGATTCTTCCGGAGCCTTCAGGCCCTATGTAACAAGCTGCTTGCTGCCCAATTTTATTCAAATGTGTCCCTCGTCTTCAAGCGGTCCACTTCAAACCTCCTCCGGTACCATGGAGATTGCTGTGAATAGACGTGGGATGGATCTGGGATGTCGGACAACGTTGGAAGGAATCCTGCTTTGCCTCAAACACCGAGATCCTGAGATGAAATCGAGGAAATCAAAAGGAATGACCCGGCTTGCATTAAAACCACTGACGGGCAAGTGAATAACATTGGTTATCTCGTTACAGTGGTAGCTGTCAAGGGGGTAGGACACATGAGGCAGGAAGTGAACAGTCAGCTCTTGAAGCTGATGTGCTGGAAGCAGGAAAAATGGGCAAGAGTAAGGATCTGAGTGACTTTGACCAGGGCCACATTGTGATGGCTAGACGACTGCACACCCCATCACGGTAGTGGTGTTCCCTGATGGCAGTAGTCTCTTTCAGCAGGATAATGTACCCTGTCACACAGCAACAATTGTTCAGGACTGGTTTGAGGAACATGACAAAGAGTTCAGGGTCTTTGCTTGGCCTCCAAATTCCCCAGATCTCAATCCGATCAAGCATCTGTGGGATGTGGTGGAAAAACAAGTCCGATCCATGGAGCCCCCCCCCCCCACACACACACACACACACAACTTATAGGACTTAAAGGATCTGCTGTTAATGTCTTGGTACCAGATACCAGAGGACACCTTCAGAGGTCTTGTGGAGTCCATGCCTCGCCGGGTCAGAGCTGTGTTGGTGGCATGAGGGGGATCTACACAATATTAGGTAGGTGGTTTTAA
>NC_079217.1:58759643-58782143 GCF_029633865.1 Lampris incognitus
GCGTCCTTCTCCCAATATACCCAGCATCTCTCCTCCACACATGTCCAAGCCATCCCTATCTTGCCTCTCTTGCTTTGTCTCCAAACCGTCCAACCTGAGCTGTCCCTCTGACATAAACGTTCCTAATCGTGTCCTTCTTCATCACTCCCAATGAAAAGCTTAACATCTTCACCTCTGCCACCTCCAGCTCCACCTCCTGTCTTTTCATCAGTGCCACTGTTTCCAAACCATATAACTCTTGCTGGTACCCTTCTGTCACAAAGCACTCCTGACCTTCTTCTCCACCCGCTTCACCCTGCCTGCTCTCTCTTCTTCACCACTCTTCTGCACTCCCTGGTACTTTGGATCCCAAGTATTTGAACTCATCCACCTTCGTCACCTGTACTCCTCGCATCCTCATCATTCCACCGTCCTCCCTCTCATTCATGCATATGTATTCCGTATTGCTCCTACTGACTTTCATTCCTCTTCTTTCCAGCGCATGCCTCCACCTCTCCAGCGCATACCTCCACCTCTCCAGCGCATGCCTCCACCTCTCCAGCGCATACCTCCACCTCTGCAGTGCATACCTCCACCTCTCCAGCGCATACCTCCACCTCTCCAGCGCATGTCTCCACCTCTCCAGCGCATACCTCCACCTCTCCAGCGCATACCTCCACCTCTCCAGCTCATACCTCCACCTCTGCAGCGCATACTTCCACCTCTCCAGCGCATACCTCCACCTCTCCAGCTCATACCTCCACCTCTGCAGCGCATACTTCCACCTCTCCAGCGCATACCTCCACCTCTCCAGCGCATACCTCTACCTGTCCAGCACATACCTCCACCTCTCCAGTGCATACCTCCACCTCTCCAGCTCATACCTCCACCTCTCCAGCGCATACCTCCACCTCTCCAGCGCATACCTCTACCTGTCCAGCACATACCTCTACCTGTCCAGCACATACCTCCACCTCTCCAGCGCATACCTCCACCTCTCCAGCTCATACCTCCACCTCTCCAGCGCATACCTCCACCTCTCCAGCGCATGCAGCTCAAATACCATAAATATTGATTTTTCTCCTGGACGTTTCCATATTGTTTGCAAGCTTTGATGGCTTATTTCGGGAAAGTAATGCCGTCCTGAAAGACGTGAAAATTCCCAAAACTAGCCTCCTCACCTCCGTGTGCTGTGAAGCGGTGTGACTTGGAATATTGACGGATAAGCCGGTGACGCGTGAATGAGCAGATCCGGCGCATCGTTTCCTGCGGAGTAATCCTGTGTGAGTGACGGGGACGCCAGCGGGACGCGTTTTGCGGCGGTTGAGGAAAGCCGAGCAGTGTCTGAATTATCTTGGAATGTCGTGGTCCCCGGAGGCCCGCTAATTATGGAGTAATTATGCCATTAAGCCAGGGGCGGACTGGCATTCACCGGCTCGCATGCTGAAGCGGCGGCGCTGGATGCAGAAATGTCTGTGATTCTTGGTCGTTCAAGTCTCAATAATAATTATCAGATCAGCTCGGTCATATTCAGTCTGATTCGGGGTTAACAAGCTATTAGACCCGTTAGACCCAGATAAGTCCAGCTCAGTTCAGCTCCGCCGTAGTCAAGACCGGCTCTGCTGGGTTTACACCATCTCGACCCAGTCAGTTTAAGCTCAGCGCAGGGTCGCATGGTGTGCTGGTACGTAACGTAGGAGCCAGCTGCTCAACCCCCTTGCAGTGTATTTTACTGTGCACAGTGCCCGGATGGGGAGGAGGGGGGGAGGGGGAGGGGGGATGCTCCGTAAAGCGGTCGATCACATGTTTTATGGCTCTATTGGTTCTCAAGATTTGCAGCGAGCGGTAGCAACACATATTGAGACACGTGTGGTGCTGAATGCTGAGCAGCTTTCTGCAGATGGAGGCCTCCAGTACTCTGAGGTGTAGGCTGCGCATGAGGCCTCTTTACCAAACCACCCAATTAAGGCAACAATTTAAGCAATACTTCCAGACTTGTTTTGTTTTTTGTTTTTCGGCCAGCTGGCCGAATACAGATGTGAAATGCAATAAAACGAGAAGTAAATAATGGGTGTAATAAAGAGGGAATCTGTCCTTTCCCCTTCGTTCTTCTGGGGACTTCAGTTGTTATGCTGCAGCAGACTAACGTCAGGGGACAACGCTGCTGCTGCTGCTGCTGCTGTGTGGCAGCAGTGATTCACACCCACTCAGCCAACCAGCGCTTCCGTCACCCGTCACTGTCATGCACCCTCATCACATGCACCCTCTTCACATGCACCCTCATCACATGCACCCTCTTCACATGCACCCTCATCACATGCACCCTCTTCACATGCACCCTCATCACATGCACCCTCATCACATGCACCCTCATCACATGCACCCTCATCACATGTTCACTCAGCACATGTATGTTTACAACACGCATGTTGTAAAGCAACGCTGCATCACTACGGCGCTCAGTATGACAACTGACTCACAATAACAAAACGTGAAAGGCCTTTTTCTCCCCAGTTGTATCCAGCCAATTACCCCACCACTCTCCCGAGCCGTCCCGGTCGCTGCTCCACCCCCTCTGCCGATCCGGGGAGGGCTGCAGACTACCACATGCCTCCTCCCATACATGTGGAGTCCCCAGCCACTTCCATTCACCTGACAGTGAGGCGTTTCATCAGCACGTGGGAGGATCACGCCATTCCCCCCAGCCCCAAAACAGGTGCCCTGACCGACCAGAGGTGGCGCTAGTGCAGCGACCAGGACACATACCCGCATCCAGCTTCTCTCCCCCCCCACAGATACGGCCAATTGTGTCTGTAGAGACGCCCGACCAAGCCGGAGGTAACACAGGGATTCGAACCAGCGATCCTGTTCATTCGTGTTGGTAGGCAACGAAATAGACCGCCACGCCACCCAGACACCCTATCTAATACATTCCTAACGTTACTCCAGTCTAAAAGAACTGGAACGAAGCGGAAGACCATGTGGACTTGGGTCACTCGGCTAACTGCAAGCACACGTACACAAACAACCGCTGAGCGGGAGTTTTATCCTTCACTGTCGTGACGGAGGCATGGCAGCCTCCATCAATACCGCGTTCAGAGTCAGAAGTGTCTCGGAGAATAGAAACTGTTAAAAACCCGTATCTGGTTGGGAATATTCTGATGTTCAGCTCTTCACACGCTGCCCTCAGCATCCTGGCCTCTCAGCCGGCCTGTGATGGACCATGAAATCTGGTCCCCGGGGGAAACGGTCACGCATGACTTCCGCGATGGGATCACACACGAGCTGTAGCGTGGTGTTGGTGTTGATGTGGACTACACGGCGTCTTCTTCAGAGCCGTCAACGGCTGAAGTGTACAGAGATGAGGCTTATTAGACCTGGCTGTTGACTGACAGTATGTTCAGTGTTGCATCATGCCAGTAAAGCCATTTGCATTTTCAGAGCAACGTCGGCCTCCTTAGCGGAGCTCGGAGCTTGGCGAGTGCTGATGAGCGTCCATTAAAGGGGATAGAGAGCTCCCTAGATGGGATGAGCGGATTGTCTATCAATGCCATGGCATGAATAAGACGCGGTTTAGAGTCATTAGCCTGCTGAGTCTCGCTGAAACACGACGTTAAAGTGAATACTGTTGCGGCTGCTCCTCGGCCCGAGGAGAGAGAGAGAGGCGGGGCAGTGACTGCTCAGAAGCTCATCAGTTCCTTGTTAATTTCTTAATTATGGGTCTAAGCATGCGGTCAGATCTGCGTTGTCTCTTCTGCTTGAGTGTGTATCTGCCTTGGAGCTTCTCATGTGATGGTTTCCAGCTACCAGAGGGATGCTGGGGGACACTGCGGTGGTTCATGGTTCAGTGTGGGCCGGCTGCTTTACGTCATGGCAGGTTGTTGGTTGAGCATCTTCTTCATCCGGTCAGGTGGAGACATGCTGAAGGTGCGTGGTGTCTCTGCTACACCGAGACATCAGCCTCTGTTCCTGGGAGGGATATTCCTGCTCTGGTGAGGACTTTTAAAGGGGCATGACTAAAACTAAGAATCACCAGTGCCACTTCAAAACACATACCAGACCATACTGGACCTCACCAAGGACACGTGGTCCCAATGTCCTGTTGGTGCTTCCAAGCCACGTGTTAAGAACTGCACTTTCAAATTTTGTCCTACTTGTACAATGACAAATAAAGTTCTGTTCTGTTCTGTTCTATTCTGTTCTATTCTGTTCTATTCTATTCTGTTCTATTCTGTTCTGTTCTATTCTGTTTCACCAGCGTGACACTTAGCAGGATGTTGGACGGTAACGGAGAAAAGGTGGCTCATACGTCAGCTGTTTTGACCACAACCTAATGATTGTAGGGCGTCCGGGTGGCGTGGCGGTCTATTCTGTTGCCTACCAACACGGGGATCGCCGGTTTGAATCCCCCGTGTTACCTCCGGCTTGGTCGGGCGTCCCTACATACGCACTTGGCCGTGTCTACGGGTGGGGGAACCGGATGTGGGTGTGTGTCCTGGTCGCTGCATTAGCGCCTCCTCTGGTGAGTTGGGGCGCCTGTTCAGGGAGGAGGTGGAACTGCGGGGAAATACCGTGATCCTCCCACGCGCTACGTCCCCCTGGTGAAACTCCTCACTGTCAGGTGAAAAGAAGCGGCTGGTGACTCCACGTGTACGGGAGGAGGCATGTGGTAGTCTGCAGCCCTCCCCGGATCGGCAGAGGGGGCGGAGCAGCGACCGGGACGGTCTCGAAAGAGGGGGGTAATTGGCCGGATACAATTGGGGAGAAAAAGAGGGGAACCCCCCCCCCAAAAAAAATACAGCTAATAGCTGTACTGTAAGATTTGAAGCTTGCATTAAACCAGCTGATCAGGCGAACTAATGACTTCGAGAGTTGTGGCCATCGATGAGGAGGCATCAGTCTCTCCCTGTACTGTTGCCGTGTCTCCTCCTCTGGTCAGTTAGTCCCGCTTTACTCCTTGACTCCTGGCTTTCAGGAGGCAGGGCTAGCCCTCCGCCGGGTGTTAGTGAAAGATCCCATAAAATACTGTTAGCGCTGGCTGACACGTTGTGCAGGCGGATGTTGTTTGTCCGGGTGGCGGATCAATAACACCAAGCTCCCCTCCTCTTGCTCGGCAGCCTCCTTCATCTCTCTCTCCATCCCCATCCAGCCGTCACCCTAATGTGTTGTAGCATTAGCCGGAGTCTAAACCCTGATCCTTAATGCGTGTGTGATGGAGGCATGGGGGCTAATGAAACAGCCTCCGCTCCGTCAGTCTCTAACAGGCGACCGGCCAGCTCCGGACCGCTCTCCCCCTGAAGTCTCCATCCGTCCTGCACTTAGCCGTCATCTCGTCCAGTGGTGCTCCGTCTGTTCCAGTCTCAAATCCTCCCCTCCGCGGGACCCCTCTGGGGAAGCTGTGAAAGGACGCTGTGGGGGACCTGACAGCAAATTACGCATTATCTTTTTCCTTCTGGGTTAATTGACTTTGTTGATTGTTGGCGAAATATGGACAAATCCATACCAAGGATTTAAAAACCTTCAAGTGAGCGTGTGCGGCACGGTGGCGCAGTGGTCAACGCGGTCGCCTCACGGCAAGAAGATCCTGGGTTCGAGCCCCGGGGTAGTCCAACCTTGGGGGTCGTCCTCTGTGTGAAGCTGGCATGTTGTCTGTGTGGGTTTCCTCCCACAGTCCAAAGACATGTAGGTCAGGTGACTCGGCCGTACTAAATTGTCCCTGTGTGTATGTGTGTGTGTGTGTGTGGTGGCAGGTTGTCTCCCCACCTGCCACCCAATGACTGCTGGGGGGCAGGATAAGCAGGTTGGATGATGGATGGATGGATGAAGGGATGGACTGAAGTGAACATGTCTTGAGATCCAAACCGTTTTCCTTCAGATTGTGTGGACCATCTTCTGACCTCTTAGGACTCCTGATTCCTGGGTTTCGAACGGCTGGTACAAGGTGACATATCTCACAGCAGTATGTGACTTGTTTGATAGAAAAAAGGCTGCTCCCTTCAGGTCACCAGCAGCATAACAAGTGTACGGACTCACATGCGTCTGTGTCCTGCACCTGCACCTGCACCTTTATAACTTCATATATAACTTTATATACAGCTTTATATACAACTTTATATATAACTTTATATACAGCTTTATATATAACTTTATATAACTTTATATACAGCTTTATATATAACTTTATATACAGCTTTATATATAACTTTATATACAGCTTTATATATAACTTTATATACAGCTTTATATATAACTTTATATATAACTTTATATACAGCTTTATATATAACTTTATATAACTTTATATACAGCTTTATATATAACTTTATATACAGCTTTATATATAACTTTATATACAGCTTTATATATAACTTTATATATAGCTTTATATATAACTTTATATACAACTTTATATATAGCTTTATATATAACTTTATATACAGCTTTATATATAACTTTATATATAACTATATACAGCTTTATATATAACTTTATATAACTTTATATACAGCTTTATATATAACTTTATATACAGCTTTATATATAACTTTATATATAACTTTATATACAGCTTTATATATATAACTTTATATAACTTTATATACAGCTTTATATATAACTTTATATATAACTTTATATACAGCTTTATATATAACTTTATATATAACTTTATATACAACTTTATATATAACTTTATATACAGCTTTATATAACTTTATAACTTAACCACCTGCCTTTATAACTTAGTTGTGTGCTCAGTCGGCCTCTGAATTTTAATGTGAGTTATTTCAATCACAGTGTTCCCCCACCCCACCCCCTGTATACGCTCACCCACACACACACACACACACACACAATCCTCCCCCTCCTTTATATACACACACACACGCACACCCCCCCCCGCTGCCCTCTGAAGTGAAGGCGGTGTGTGTATTGATTCATATTAGGAGACTAATGGTTTTGGGGTGTTTTGTGCGTGTTGGCCAGTCTGTCATATAAATGCTTCTTCACATCTCCGTTTAACACAATATTCACAGTTGAGTGAATAAAGAAATGAATGGTGGGTGGACAGGGAGACATGCCCGGGCAGTGGGTTGGACAGAGAGATGAATGGGCTGGAGGCTGACACGTCAACACATAAAAAACCAGGAGGCAGCAGCGAGACCTGCAGGAGGAAACAACACTGATACAGTCTGATTGGTTGATACGAGGCTGGATTTGCCTGTGACAAGCTAATGAGAGAAGGCGTTGGCATTTTATTGGTCGATGGTCTGAGACTGACGCTTAGTAACAAACAGTACTAGGTGACGATTGGTCGATAAGGACTTGATGGAATGTGATTGGCTGATAGTGGAATAGCTCTTTAAGACAGGTTGATGACAAACCGCATGAAAGTGATGCAGGCTTATGAAAGCCAGGCCTTGGCAGATCGCTGCGGATCTGGCGCCGGGTGTGTATTCATTAAAGACGTCTGTGTTCTCATGACTGTGAGTGGAAACTGACGAACAAACTCCAGCGTGTGTCAGTGCAGAGTGCAGCTGCTGTGAGGGGATGGTGGTGCATTACGAGTGCAGCGAATCACATGTCTGAAGGTGAAACAGACACAGCTTGTTTTACTCTGTCAATATATTTTCCACTTTTCTCCGCTTCTGCTCCTTGTCTTCTGGTTGAGCTTCACTAGTTTTATTATTGTGATCCTGATAGATAGAGGTGGCTAATCTCATAGCATCCATTTTTAACTCACAAGAGCAACACCCCCTCATGATTTGCTGCAGCATGGAAATGCAGCAAAATGCTCTCATACATTTTTTGGACAACACCTACAAACGCAAATGATCCTAACTGACTGACTGACTAACTGAATGACTGACTAAGTGACTGACTGACTGACTGAATGACTGAGTGACTAAGTGACTGACTGACTGACTGACTGACTAACTGGCTGGCTGACTGACTGACTGACTGACTAAGTGACTGACTGACTGACTGACTGACTAAGTGACTGACTGACTGACTGAATGACTGACTAAGTGACTGGCTCACTGACGGAATAAGTGACTGACTAACTGACTGACTAAGTGACTGGCTGACTGACTGACTGACTACATGACTGGCTGGCTGATGGAATAAGTGACTGACTAACTGACTGAATGTCTGACTAAGTGACTGGCTGGCTGACTGACTGACTGACTGAATGACTGAATGACTGACTAAGGGACTGGCTGACTGACTAAGTGACTGACTGGCTGACTGACTGACTACGTGACTGGCTGACTGATGGAATAAATGACTGACTAACTGACTGAATGTCTGACTAAGTGACTGGCTGGCTGACTGACTGACTGACTGAATGACTGAATGACTGACTAAGTGACTGGCTGACTGACTGAATGACTGACTAAGTGACTGGCTGACTGACTGACTGACTACGTGACTGGCTGACTGATGGAATAAGTGACTGACTAAGTAACTGACTGAATGACTGACTGACTAAGTGACTGACTGGCTGACTGACTGACTGACTACGTGACTGGCTGACTGACGGAATAAGTGACTGACTGAGTGATCAGTTTGACTCGATTGGGCTGCTGGATCAGGTGACCAACGACATCACTGAAGTTACACGATTGGTCGGCTGAGCACCGAGAGGCACGAGGGAGAGCGCATGCTTAAAGCACCCCAAATAACAATCACTCTGACAAAACACTCACTGGCCAACTCACTAAAGGACTGCGTAGTTTTTGCGGCCACTAAACCTGCACAAATCAGACAAAAAGAAACTGCGGGTTCTTTGAGAATTACACAACTCCAACTGTGCTGCCAAGCAAACAGTGTCTCGGTGCTCCAGTGCTATTTGCACTTATGTAAATTATGTATTATGCATACATCTGGCGCAAAATTGGCCCCTTTCTATGCAAATGAGCCTCTTTGCAAAACTCAAGTGCCAATAGCTACACACAGTTGGAGTGAAAATGATTAGCATCTTCCGAGAGTTGGTGGTAACTGACGCCCAGACCCTCCGGTGATCATGACAGCAGTGACTGCAACTAGGCGAAGGCCTCGTCATGCCAGGCGTGCTCGTGAAGGAGAATGTCACTTTTTGATTTAACTGAAACCAAAGTCAGATACAGGTTGTCGGGTCAAACAATTCTTGCTATGCTCGATGACATCAAGGATGATATTGAACCTTCCTACTGTGTTCTTGGAGCAAAGCCCCCATTTATACTTGGCCACATGGATAATTGTAATCAACACAAAACAAGGGCAAACTGCACCCAGCTGCAAAACGTCATGGGCGTGTTTGCACTGTAATATCACTAGCTCGACATCTTTTGTGAACTGGACCTTGAGACGGGGCAGATAGTGGCTGCAAGTGATGCACAATTCATGGTGCTTTCAGCAGCCACTATCCATTCTTTGTGAATTTGTGAAAAACAACAGACATCCACAGATAGAAACTGATGCGAGAGGAGGGGATGTTAACTGATAATTAGAATATGTTTACGTACAATTGAATTATGCTACTTCAGTACACGTTAACAACAAATATTACTGGGACTACTTCAGAAAACTGCAGATGAACATCTAGTATCCAGGAAGTCACATTATGGACGCCACCACCGACTATCCCTGTAACAAACTGGCCTAAATTTCCAACACTGACCACACACGGTCCAGACATGTCCTAGGTTTTTATCTAGTCTTCCATCCATCCACTATCCATCCCGCTTATCCTACTCAGGGTCACAGGGATGCTGGAGCATATCCCAGCAGTCATTGGGTGGCAGGTGGGGGAGACACCCGGACAGGCCGCCAGTCCATCACAGGGTATTACCTAGTCTTGTTAATCTTAAATTGATATAATGAAAGGTAGTTCCTTATTTTATCCACCTGATCTTTCCACAACTTTGGTCATCATATCTGTAAACCACAGGAAGCTGAATCAGTTCATCTGGACACAATGTTTAATGAGAGAAACGTTTCATCGCTCATCCAAGTGACTTGTTTTCATTGGCTTGTTCTCCTCACTACCTGTTGTATTTATTTGCCTCATATGTTCTACCGAGTGTTGCTGCTGCTACACAACAACTGCCCCTCTGGGGACAAATAAAACCTACTTGACTTGACTTCTTCAGTTTCAACTGACAGCAGGTATCCATCCCTACCCTTAATACCTGCAATCAGCTGAGACGTTTCTCACGGGACAGGATTCGGGACGTCTGGTCACCCTATATCCTTCCAGTCACAGAAAGCTGAATCAGTTCATCAGGACACGAGAGAAACATTTCATCACACATCTGCATGACCTCTTCAGTCTCAACTGGCAGGTGTCCCCACCCTTATAAACAACACAGTGGCATAACGACCCAAACCAACGGTCAGTTTCATATGCAAATTCCGTGACCATTAACTAGAGTTACAATGGCCATGTGTACTAGTCACAGAGGATTTGGGATTGTTTGAAATCACAGATGTACTCTTAGTCCCCCCCCCCTCAGTTCAGGGATGGTCGTTCCCTCTTCACATAGATGGCCTCTTTGACTCCCCTTTCAAACCAGTGTTCCTCCCTATCAAGGATGTGCACATCCTCATCCTTAAAAGAGAGGCCACTGGCCTGTAGATGGTGTAGACTGTGGAGTCCTGGCCTGATGTGTTAGCTCTCCTGTGTTGTGTCATCCTCTTGGTAAGCATCTGTTTAGTTTCCCCAATGTACAAGTCACAGCAATCCTCCTGGCATTTAACAACGTACACTATATTGCTCTGTTTGTGCCGGGGGACCTGATCCTTTGGGTGGACCAATTTCTGGTGCAGCGTGTTTTGGGGTTTGAAGTTAACTGAGACACGGTGTTTGGAAAATACGTGTCTCAACTGTTCCGCCATTCGGAACAGTTCAGAACATTCGGAATCACCACTGGTTTACGCTTAGACAGCTGTTGTCCTTCTCCTCTCTTCGATTGGCTGGTGCACTGTTTGAGCGTCTTCCTGGCTTTGACAAACGTCCAGTTAGGATAACCACACTTAACCAGGGTCTGTTTAATGTGAGATTTCTCCCCTTCCCCGGCCAGTGGGGACGTTGTCAGCTCGGTGGTCCAGCGTCCTGATGACTCCTTGTTAGTGCTCCAGTGGATGATGAGAGTCAAACCTTAAGTACTGATTAGTATGTGTTGGTTTACGGTAAACATCCACAATCAGATGTCTCCCATCAGCAATTGACATTTCACAGTCTAAGAAGGCCAACCTGTCATTTCTTCCCATCCTCCCTGGTGAACTTGATGTGGTTGTCCAGAGTTAATGTGGTCGGTGAAATGTGACCTGTGTCGTCCACAAATCTGAACCAATGGCTAGGTGGTGTCCCTGGACATGACCTCAGAGCCTCTTTTCCACTTCCTCCATATACAAGCTGGCCGCTACAGCTGAGACTGGGGAACCCATAGCTAGGGCTATCACAATTATTACATCATCGCCTAACCGCGATTATTTGACCTGACCGCGATCATTTTGCACAATCGTTAGACTCGTTTGTATAAAACAGCTGGATGAAACAGAAATGTCACATTTCCAGCAGTACTCCACGTCATTTTCCACCGTTCGTTGTCTGACTGGCGCTCTTTTAATGACGTCATCTTGTTGCACCCCTGGCACGTGAGTGGCGAATTAGCGCCAACAAACAATTTATCTTGAGACACTTATTCTCTAATATTGGACGACTGCATTTGGACGAGCATCTGCTGACATCAACATAATGGACATAGTAGTGTAAACTACTAATACGACACGTTAGCCCCTAGCTAACGGGTCTGACCCTTTAGCCGAGCGGTTAGTGATGTCGCCTTGTGGTGCAGTACACCTCGTATCGAATCCCGCACCGGGCAAGAAAATAACCGGTTACAGTAGCAAAGCCAGACACCACAGCACCGCTGTGGACACACTTTGGTTTTAAGCCAAATGAAAAAGGAGAGCCTGATAACTCGAATTTGCAGCAACAAGGTGGTGGTCAAAAGCGCTAATACCACAAATAATAATTTAAAAAAAAACCATCTATGGAACCACCACCCCACCCCATTCGCCAAACTTTGAAAGACAGCCACCACCGCAGTCCCATCCCGGCAACTGGCTGTTCCTGAAGCTTTTGGACGAGTGTCTCAATATAAACGTGACATGACCAGCTGGTGCACGTTAACAGACAGCGTAACGCTGTTCTAGCCAAAGAAAAGCCATTTTCTTGTAACCACTGCTTTCAGGGGCTCATAAGTATTTATGTCGCTAAGTAACGTCATAACGTTCTCATGATAGTCTGTGTGGTTTAATACGACAGTGCATCTGCCTTTGTCTGCCGGAAGGATGCTGATGTCATTGTCCTTACTGAGAGTCGCGAGAGCTTTCCTCTGGTCTCTACTGATGCTGGATGGCAGCGCCTTCGCATTGCTGAGGCAGGCTGAAACTGTCGTCTGCAGTTGCTCCGCCTCCGGATCCATCATGCTGTTTTTACGGATTGCCTATTCCGTGGCTGTTATCAGCTCCACTAGTGGGATTTGCCTCGGTGTGACAGCAATATTCAGCCCCTTGGCAAGAATGTCTTCCTCCGCCTGGGTGAGTTGTCTGTCGCACAGATTCTTCACCCACTTGTCCACATCGTCGGCATGTGTGTGGTGTCCCTCTCTGTCTGCCGACGTCTCTGGCGTGCAGTTAGTAGGTCGAACTTCTTTTGCTGCATGGTTTTCGACTTTGAACCTCCTCCCTGAACTCAATCACAAGTGGTTTCAGCTAGAAGTCCAAAGAAGGTTGAGTCAGTTTATCTGGATGCAACGTTTATTGACAGATGTTTCATCACTCAGTCAATAAACGTTGCATCCAGATGAAGGTATCCAACCTTCTTTGGTTTTCTTACCTGACCTATTGAGCATGCATCAAGACCTCCATCTAGAAGCCACGACGTGAGTCTGTGTTGGATCTGCTCCTCTTTTGTTTTTATACTTGACCTACTGAGCATGCATCAAGGCCTCCATCTAGAAGCCACGACGTGAGTCTGTGTTGGATCTGCTCCTCTTTGGTTTTCAAAGCATTGATGGTCAAATTGGTTTTTCTCACTTGTTCCTTCAACAGGTGGCTCTGTGCCTTCCGGAGGATCTGGTTAGGTCGGTGGCCCTTTTGACATATTTCATTTGCAGACTCTCAGGCGTAATCCCGCTCTGTCTGCATCCGAAGCCGAATCTCAGGTGGTTCCTGTAGTCCGCCACCTTACACGCCCTTTGCTCGGACTCACGTGCAAGTTTAGGGCAATCATCGCCGAAACGAGTCAACATGTCTTTATGCGTGCTCAGTAGGCCAGGTATGGAAAGCACAGAAAGTTGAGTCAGTTCATCTGGACACAGCGTTTGACAGAAACGTTTCATATCAGTAAACACACAGTTTTACCCTCATCAGTGAGACTTAATACAAACTAGATGACTTTTCCCGACCATGAATGTTGGTACAAAATAGTCAGATGAGAATTATATTCAGAAAAATATACGAGATGCATAACGTTTTTCTGACGAGTAGGTCCATCCATCCCCTGTGGTGGCATTTTATTTGCTGATAAGGGTCTGTGATTAGCCAGAGGAGGGAGCGGGGTATACCACATCCATCAGCATATGGACCCGGTAGGACTTGTGTGGCCATTCGCCATGAAGATGGGAGTCTTTACAGCCTTTAAAAAAACCTCTCCACAGCTCCTTTTGTCTCTTCATAGCACTTCTTTCCCCATGCACGCAGAGGTTTTACAGCTATCGTCAGCAGGTTATAGCGCTGAACGTTGACCTCCTCACTAGCAGCTGCTTCTGCCTGTTCAAAGACGGTTTCGGCTGCTCGATTACGGCTAAGTGGCTCTAGATTTGAGAGGCACATAAATGTCCAACATTAATTCAAATAGGGTGCTAAGAGTGGCTGGGCCCGGACGGAATAAGGGAGCGACGAAAGGAGCCAAGTAGGAATGGAATTGATGGAGGGATAATAAGTGGAAAACACACAGAGAGAGAGAGAGAGAGAGAGAGAGAGAGAGAGAGAGAGAGAGAGAGAGAGAGAGAGAGAGAGAGAGAGAGAGAGAGAGAGAGATGACAGGGAGGAGGTAGAGGAAAACGGGAATGCGATGGCATAAAGAAGAGGAATGAGATATTGAGAGGGGAAGGAAAGATGGATGGGAATAAAAACTGCTGTGGGAAGAGGACACCCTGGACAGTAGCTAGAGCTGGAGGAGCTGTTTTGCATGTCTTTACCCCCCCCCCCCCGTCTCTCTCTGTAGTTGGAGACAGACACTGCCCCGAGCTGTCCAGTTTCTGTGTGCAGAGAGACTGTTAGGGGCTGGAATCAGCCAGACAGCTCTGGGTTCAGGTTTGACTGAAGCTGCCAGTCTGCTGCTGACACGCTGATCTACAGAGAGCCTCCTCTGGCTGCTGTGATCCTTACTGATGTTTACAGGGGATCAATAAGTATCACACAGCAACAGGAGAGGGTGCCACTATCTTCTTCTCTTGAAACTGGTAGACTGCCCTGCACCCTATACACCTCTTTCATCTTCCCTTCCGTGTTTAAAGGTGCGGTGTGAATAATTTCACCTTCCCGGAGCATCGTACAAGAGAATATCAGCAGGGGTTTCTGTGTGGTACTGTTTGAAGAAAACAAGTGATTAACTCCCCCCCCCCCACACACACACACACATTTATACATTCAGCACACCGGAGTTGGGGCGTCCGGTAGTGTAACAGTCTATTCCGTTGTCTACCAATATGGGGATCGCCAGTTCGAGTCCCCGTGTTACCTCCGGCTTGGTTGGGCGTCCCTACGGACACAATTGGCCGTGTCTGCGGGTGGGAAACCGGATGGGGGTATGTGTCCTGGTCGCTGTACTAACGCCTCCTCTGGTCAGTCTGGGCACCTATTCAGGGGGGAGAGGGAACTGGGGAGAATAGCGTGATCCTCCCACATGCTATGTCCCCCTGGTGAAACTCCTCACTGTCAGGTGAAAAGAAGCGGCTGGCGACTCCACATGTATGGGAGGAGACATGTGGTAGTCTGCAGCCCTCCCCAGATCGGCTGAGGGGGTTCGGGCAGCAACTGGGACGGCTCGGAAGAGTGGGGTAATCGGCCGGATACAATTTGGGAGAAAAGGGGGAAAAGGTCAGCTGGGGGTTTTACTATATGGCTTGTTTTAAATCAACCAATCTCAGTCCTTTTTAAGTGGACCACATTGTGGACTGACTGGAAAGGGACTCTCCTCCCTCGGTGTTCACATTATGAGTTCACTTTGCGACTCACTTCAGCTCTGATGGGGCCTCAGTCAACTTTGTGTTCAACACAACTGTCTCTTTACAAAGCAGACCTACGGGGAGGAACCGAGCCCGCCTTGTGTTCACAAAGCACACGAAACAATCAGACCAGGAAACGAGTCTCAAACAAACCACCTTCAGACCACTTCTTGAGGAGGTCTGACTTGGTTCGTTCTAGAGGTCTGAGGATGTTTAGTGTGTTCACATCAGGTCACACAAGCTGGTCTGAGTCCATTTGAGAGGCTTGAATGGACCAAGTGTGAAAACAGACAGCTTGAACTTGAAAGTCTGATGACTGCCCCCTGCTGAACGTGTTGGAAAATGCCAGATGCTGGCAAATGTGGTTTATATCCACTGGCTCGCCATTTAAAGTTGTACCAGAACCAGAATCCTGTTTATTGACCATGTAGGTTTGCACTACATGGAGTTTGACTCCGGTTTTGTGGCTCTCTCAGTGTACTTAACATAGAATAACAACACTACAACACAACAATCTTCAGATATATATACAAGGATTGACTTATACAGGGGAAATAAGAGGTGATGAGGTGCAGCGGTGCAGAGAATATATCAGAGATGCTGAAATAGATGTTAGCAGCTTACTTACATACATGTCTGAGGTAGCTGGACATGACAGAGAGTACCAGTATACGTACAATGTACAGTACAGTCTATACACCATGGTTGGATTTATTGACGGTGTTGAACGTTCATTTGAATGACGGCCCGTGGAAAGAAACTGTTTTTATATCTGGTTGTTTTGGGGTACAGTGCTCTGTAGCGCCTACCAGAGGGCAGGAGTTGGAACAGGTTGTTACCAGGGGGTGATGGGTCTGCAGTGATGTTGCCTGTCCATTTCCTGAGTCTGGAGGTGTATAAGTCCTGAATGGAGAGCAGCTTGGCAGCAATGATCTTCTCTGCAGACTTAGCTTCTCTTTGACTGCTTTATTAATCCCCGTGGGGAATGATGTCTCTGCATTTAACCCATCCTAGCTGTGAAGCTAGGAGCAGTGGGCAGCAGCTGTGCAGCGCCCGGGGAGCAACTCCAGTTTGTCTTGTTATGCCTCAGTCAGCGGCAAAGACAGGAATATTAACTCTAACTTGCATGTATTTTTGATGGTGGGGGAAACCGGAGCACCTGGAGAAAACCCACCACAGACACGGGAAGAACATGCGAACTCCACACAGAGGACGACCTGGGATGACCCCCAAGGTTGGACAACCCCGGGGTTCGAACCGAGGACCTTCTAATTGCCTTTTGTAGTTTGTCTCTGTCCTGTTTGGTGACCGAACCAAACCAGACAGTGGTAGATGTGCAGAGGACAGACTGGCTTATTGCAGTATAGAACTGAATCAGCAGTTCCTGAGGCAGGTTGATCTTCTTGAGCTGGTGGACAAAGTACATCCTCTGCTGGGCCTTTTTAATGATTGTGTCTATGTTGGATGCCCACCTTAGGTCCTGGGAAATTGTGGAACCCAGAAATCTAGGTTTTCACCATAGACACCGTGCTGTTGAGTATGATGGGGGGGGCAGTGTTGGGGGGCTCCTCCTGAAGTCCACTGTCATCTCCACTGTTTTGAGCATGTTCAGCTCCAGGTTGTTATGGCCACACCAGAGGTCCAGCTGATCAACCTCCCATCTATATGTAGACTCATCACCATCCCAGATAAGGCCAATAATGGTTGTGCCATCTGCAAACTTCCAACAGTTTAACAGGCGGGTCACATGAGGTGCAGTCATTTGTGTAGAGGGAGAAGAGTTGAGGAGAGAGCACACGTCCCTGGAGGGTGCCAGTGTTGTTTGTCCGGGTGCTGGATGTGATTTTCCCCAGCCTCACCAGCTGCCTCCTGTCTGTCAGGAAGTTTGTAATCCACTGGCGGATGGGGGCTGGCACAGTGAGCTGGGTGAGTTTGGAGTGCAGGATATCTGAGATGATGGTGTTGAACGCTGAGCTGAAGTCCACAAACAGGACCCTTGCATATATCCCTGAGGAGGAGTCAAGGTGTTGGAAGATATAGTGCAAGCCCATGTTGACTGCATCATCCACTGACCTGTTTGCTCAGTAGGCAAACTGCAAGGGGTCGAGCAGGGGGTTGGTGATTTCCTTCAGGTGGGCCAACACCAGTCTCTCATAGGATTGCATGGCCACAGACTTTAAGGCAACAGGCCTGTAGCCATTTAATCCTGTGATACGAGGATTCTTGGGGAGCGGGATGATCGTGGAGCTCTTGAAGCAGAAGGGGACTTCACACAGCTCCAGTGATCTGTTGAAGATTAGTGTGAAAATGGGGCCAGCTGGTCAGCACACTTTAAGACAGGAGGGTGACACGCTATCCAGTCCCGGTGCCTTCCTGGTCTTCTGTCTCTGGAGGAGCCGGTGCACATCCTCAACACAGATCCAGAATGCAGGTGGTGGTTCAGTGGGGGAGGGGAGGGGGCTGGCTGGCAGGAACTGCAGTTGGTTGTGTGTTGTGGCCGGAGAGGGTGAGGGGTGCGAGAGTTTGCTTTTCAAACGTGCAGTAAAACCCATTTAGGTCGTCAGCCAGTTGCTGGTTCCCTGCAGTGTGTGTGTGTGTGTGTGTGTGTGTGTGTGGTGGGGGTCTCCTGTATCTCTTGTCCATTTTGATTTGTGTTGTTGGTCACATCCCTAAATCCCAGAGGCCAGCACTGTTTGAAAATATACACAGCCCATTTCACAGTATTCTATAATATCCAACTGAACACAAGTTGGCAACTTCATCATCATCATCATCATCATCATCATCATCCCTCTTATCACTATTATCATACCAGCTGTTGACCTTAGAGTCAGCAGTATTGCCTTTTCAAACACCATCATCCTCAAATTCTGCCATTCTCTTACATAAATTGCATAATTGTCTCAACAGAGTTTGCTACCCGCAAGTGTTTCACCTGATTCATAGCTGCCTGTCTCTCACCGCAGTCAATTAATCAGGGAGTAATTAACAACTTTACGGAATCTGTCGACGTGCTTTGGGAGCGTTCAAGTCGAGGTGGGATCTGTCACACATTGACACAAATTTGCCCACGGCGTGTGCATTTCTGTTCCCCGGCCCTGGAGAAGCATCCGCAGTCAGTCATCTGGCAAAGTGACGTATTGAGTGAAACAGCCGCCGCTGCCTGTTGCACCCTTAACTCGGGTGCACGAAAAGCTGACGTGAGAACGTCCACCACCCTGACCCCAATCCTCACACCCGTGCTGAAGTGTGAGAGGACTGTCTCGGCAAGCAGGCGGGGCTGGGTCGTGATAGATGCTGCAAGTAAATCCTGTGGGTGCTTGTATGAGAAGTTGGGCATCGGTCTGTTGAAGTGTGCAGCTCCTCCTGCTAAGATCGGTGCCTCATTAACCATCGCAGGGCACGCACATCTTTATTCTCGGGAGGCCACCGTCATTTGGCGGCAGGGTGGCGCAGTGGTTAGTGCTCTCGCCTCACAGCAAGAAGGTCCCTGGGTTCCAACCCAGAGGTTGCCCAACTTTAGGGGTCACTTAAATCGGTTAGAAGCTGGTATAATTTCACATGACGGGTAACCGCACACGGGTGAGATGTCCTGTTCTCCTGCAGTCGGTAGCTGGAAGGGTAGGGGGTGGGTGGTTCGGCATTACTTAGGATCATCAGTGTCATTTGATGGATGGACGGCAGGCCTGTTGTATGTGTTCCCGTCTGGGAACCGGTCTTGTTCTGTCCATCTATCAAGCCGTCTGCTTCAGCCGCAGAGAGGACAGTGCCGGACTCCAGTGGGTTTCATCAGGGAGGAGGCTGCGTCTGGTCAGTAGACATGATTAAAACGGGGCTGTAAACTGACCTCCGCCAGGAGTAAAGCCTCCACATGGCTGACATGGCGAGCACAGGGGTACCCCGTTATTGTCAAGGCTTCAATCTCAATTCTCTGTTTTATACAAGCCAGATGTCCAGGTATAGTTTTAATCTTTGTAATTAATGCCCGGATGTTGAGAAATACTACGTTTTGGCAGCTTTTAAACCCCAGGGTTTATCATCTGTGAAGCGTCATGGCTTCTTCTCTGGAAAAGTGAAGAAAAGCTGGGAAGCACCACTAACATGTGATCAGTCCGCTGTCTCAGTGTGACTGTGGAGGTTTTGCAGACACCTCGTTTCCCTTCATTATCCTCAGAAGAGCCTGGAGATAACAGAGCCTGGTGCACTTCTGTCTCAGTCGGGATGGTGGGGTTGGGTTTCTGTGGTCTGCACATCGACTGAAGTTCTCATGTGCAAGAGGAAGAGGAGGAAGATGGAGAGAAGGGTGGGGTGGGGTGGGAATGGGAACTTAATGGGGTAAGAGGAAGGTAAATTGAGAGACAGGGCTGGTTAAGGTGGAGTGGGAGGTGAAGAGAAATGGCAGAACAGGTGGCGAGGGGGACAGAAAGGAGACTGGGTTGGTGGACAAGTGAGAAGAGGAGAGGAAAAGAGATGCATTATGGGATATATATTGCTAGAAGGGGGACTAGTCGAACATTACTGCTTATTTCCCAACAATGGGATGCATGTCAGTAGCGATGGGCGATGGTTTGCTGTCAGGAGGGAGTTCAGGTGTTGTCCTGTTGCAGTACACAATGTTATCATCTGAATGCACAATATCTCCACTCTGTCACCTGACACACCTCACAGGTCTGACGGATCTGGAGTATTATTATTATAAAACTAGTTTGGTTTGATTATGTACTTTACACCACCAAACAGTTCTGTACAGTGAACCTCAGCTGGATTCTTCCATCCATCCATCCATCCATCCATCCATCCATCCATCCATCCATCCATCCATTATTCAGACTGCTTATCCAGCTCAGGGTGGCGGGGATGCTGGAGCTTATCCCAGCAGCCACTGGGCGGCAGGCGGGGAGACACACTGGACAGGCCGCCAGGCCATCACAGGGCTTGTCTAAAAATGAAACACACAAACAACTCTAAACAATTATCATGACTCATGTACAACTGAGGAGCTGCGTTTACATTTGTATGAGGTAGCTGTTTTTATTTATTTGGTATTGTTATTCATTCATTATTCATTCAGTTGTTTTTATTTATTCATTTGTTTATTTGTTGTTTTTTTGTTTATTTATTTTATGGGGTAGCTATTTATTATTAATTAATTAATTAATTGAATTTTTATTGATTGATTTATCTGTTTTTATGGGGTTGCTGTTTTTTTATTTAGTATGATTGTTTATTTATTTGTTTACTTATTTCATCAGGTAGCTGTTTCTTTTCTTTTCGTTTTATCTATTAGTTATTTATTTATTTATATATTTGTATTGGTTTATTTGTTTATATGAGGTATAGATATTTTTTTATCATTTATTTATTTATTTGTATCGCTTTATTTATTTTATGAGGTAGCTGTTTCCTTTCTTTTAGTTTTATCTATTATTTGTATATTTATTTATTTATTTGTATTGGTTTATTTATTTTTATGAGGTATATTTTATTTATTTATTTATTTGTATTGGTTTATGTATTTTTATGAGGTAACAGCTTCTCCCACGTGGTCATGTTGCACGTGTAAGCAGACACGGTCTTACTATATATCGATGTTGTGCAGAATTCCCCATATTTATCAAGACGATTGTATTTTCCGTAACACTGAGAACTAAATCTCACCGAGCTGATGTTATCAAGGTCCTCCATAAAAGCTAATTAACACGAAGCCCCTGACCCGAGCGCCTTAAGGTTTCGCCTCAGCGGCCCCGGTGGGAATCGAACCCCTCACCCAGAGAAGATGAGCCTAATCCGCCTTCTGATCTTCTCTCCGACTGGCTGGCTGGCTGCTCTATTCCTCACCGACGTGGCTCCACCAGTTCCATTAGCTTTCCGTGGAAGACAGGCGGTGAGGGGGGAGACAGACGGTGAGGGGGAAGACAGGCGGTGAGGGGGAAGACAGGCGGTGAGGGGGGAGACAGGCGGTGAGGGGGAAGACAGGCGGTGAGGGGGAAGACAGGCGGTGATTTGTAAGACGGGCGGTGAGGGGGAAGACAGGCGGTGATTTGTAAGACGGGCGGTGAGGGGGAAGACAGGCGGTGAGGGGGAAGACAGGCGGTGATTTGTAAGACGGGCGGTGAGGGGGAAGACAGGCGGTGATTTGTAAGACGGGCGGTGAGGGGGAAGACAGGCGGTGATTTGTAAGACGGGCGGTGAGGGGGAAGACGGGCGGTGAGGGGGAAGACGGGCATTGAGGGGGAAGACGGGCGGTGAGGGGGAAGACAGGCGCTGAGGGGGAAGACAGGCGGTGAGAGGGGAGACAGGCGGTGGGGGGAAGACAGGCGGTGAGGGGGGAGACGGGCAGTGAGGGGGAAGACAGGCAGTGAGGGGGAAGACAGGCGGTGAGGGGGGAGACAGGCGGTGAGGGGGAAGACAGGCGGTGAGGGGGGAGACGGGCAGTGAGGGGGGTGACGGGCGGTGAGGGGGGAGACGGGCGGTGGGGGGAAGACAGGCGGTGAGGGGGGAGACGGGCGGTGAGGGGGGAGACGGGCAGTGAGGGGGAAGACAGGCGGTGAGGGGGGAGACAGGCGGTGAGGGGGAAGACAGGCGGTGAGGGGGAAGACAGGCGGTGAGGGGGGAGACAGGCGGTGAGGGGGGAGACGGGCGGTGAGGGGGGAGACGGGCAGTGAGGGGGAAGACAGGCGGTGAGGGGGAAGACAGGCGGTGAGGGGTCTCTATCACCCGAGTCCATCTGAGGCTGGGACCTGCTCCCTGCACACGGCACTATTCATATTGGGATTTCATGTTCTTTCCCCCCAATCCTCCAATTACACCACGGCAGAAGAACCACAGCTGACTCTGCAGGATTGCTGTTGTGTGTGTGTGTGTGTGTGTGTGTGTGTGTGTGTGTGTGTGTGTGTGTGTGTGTGTGTGTGTGTGTGTGTGTGTGTGTGTGCCAAATAAAATTGGGATATAATGGAGAATGCAATGTTCCTCCTGTCTGGCAGGGGACGGAGAAAGCGAGAGAGAAAGTGAGAGAGCCTCTCTCTCCAGCTGTGCTTGCCTCCCTCTCTTGCTCTCCTTTATCTCCTCTTTCCTTCTCCCTCAGAAAGCCTTTAATCTTCTCCTGTCCACCCTTCTCCTCGCCACGATGTCATGCTTTCTTTCTTTCTTTTTTCCCTTTCTTTTTCCTTTATTTCTGTGTGACCCAACTCTTCTTTGTTATTATTATTTTTGGGGTGGGGGGATTTCCCCCCATTTTTCT